>NW_011887786.1:447767-455672 GCF_000806365.1 Fopius arisanus | reverse complement strand
GCAAAGAAATTGCGTAATCTCCCTGATCCAGTCTCAAAAACATACATTTATTCTTCACCCTACTGAGAGGCAAAAATTCCTGTGAATCTGACCATTTTTCAATTCTGTGGATCCCAAAATCACGAGAAGAACATGGTTTCTTAAACAGATCTGTTGATTCGAGTACCCTGAGGCCTTCAACATAAACTTGATCAGGACTATTGATATTTGTAATGTCTTTCTCTTCAACCCACAATTTCTCCATAATGAGTAAATCTGATCTCTTCTCCTTCTGAACTTTCTTCAGTTCCACAAGATTGTCAGGCCTTTCTCCTAGCAAAATTGCATCATGGTAGGTGATGGACTTCAATAATAACCAAGTTTTTCCACCTTTTAACTTCACTTCATTGCCTTTCGGTAGCTCTGCATCCCGGATTATCAGGTGTTTCCTAATTTTCATATCATCAGACGATTCCATGCTGTTTAGTCGGTTTACCATTTGGGCTAGAGGCTTGGATTGACTGCTGACCAAATTCTTCAGTTTTCCGATGAAGTTCTCACCCCAAAAAGCTGATAGATAATGGAGAGACATCTTGAAGAAGTCTGCATCAGAACTTACGTGACCGAGGTAATGAAACATCATTGTTTGGCTGTCAAGTCCATAAAATGTGGGCATGAGTCCCACGAATTCTCTGAAGAGTGTGTTGGACAGCTGATGATGTTTTACAGCCCATTCTTGGTGGCACAGGATTCGAGAACCCACGCAGAACAACAAGAAATGCTGGTACTGTAGAGGATCGAGGACAAATTTCAGAAGGACAGCACCAACGTACAGCAGAAGAAATGAATATTGGGTCGCTTTCCAATTAGAATAATCGTCTAGGTCGAATTTCTTCCTTTGGAATTCTGATGGTACAGATGGTGTTACAGAATCCATCAATGTTTTGAATGTGTCAACTTGCTCTTGCGGTAACTTGAAGTCATTTTTTTCACGTTTCAGCCACTTCTCGCCCAGCGTCTTCATTATATTCAAGAAAAGCAGGTGCATGATGTCCAGGGGGAATTGTTTAATGGGATTGAAGTTTGGTATAGCAAGTAATGGTGACGGGAGTGGCTGCTTCGTCTTTTTACATTTGAGATGGTGCTCGTCTTGAACTTGAGTTCTGAAGGATTCTTCAGTTCGTTCTGGACAGTTCAAATTTGGATATACCCTCTTTTTATTTACGGTTAATCCTTTGGTGGTGCATCTCTCGCATCCAAAGTACGCAGTTGGACCTTTAATACTCTTCAAGTAAGCTCTTGCTAGGCTATCACCAATCACAGCTAGGATTTCGAATTTATAGAAATGTCCATCAATTGTGATACCTTCGTCCATTAATTTTATTACCTCAGCAATGAAGTCCTCCAAGAAATCAGCGACATTCTTCGGTTTCGAGTTACCATAAAAAAGGGCCACTACGACAGGAGGTCCTGTATACCCTGGATGATGAATTTTCAATGCTATGGGCCACAACTGTCCTTTCGAATGCTGATACACCTTCATCCCGTCAACATGAATCATAACACGGATAACTTCTTCTTGATAAATTTCTGGTCTTATGCGGTTCTGGAGACCGTTGACAATTCCAAGATAAACATAATCTCCAATTAAGTTTTTATTTGTCACCAATTGCTTCGTCTTAATTTTGTGTTTAAAACCAAGAAGTTTATGAGCTGTTGATGGAAGCTGAGTGTAACCACACCTTCTTAAAATCCGTAGGAGTTGACTAATAGTTTTTAGTTTGATGCTCCCTAAATTTTCCACTGCCCACTTTCTTATTTCTGCCACAATGTCGGGGGGGAGGGATTCGGTTGATGGAGTATTCAGTGTGTTGTGTTTTGATGTACCTGGGGACTCTGTTCCTGTTGGTGGGCAATGACCTCCATCTTCTGGGGCATCATCAGTGTGGTGCGCATCGAGTGAGGGATCTTCCATAGAATTTTCGAATAGAATATCAATGAATGTCTCTGTTCCATTCCATTCTTCCTGGGACTGTGAATTGTCACTGGGTATGTCTTTGAGGTTATAATTTTCCCACTCGTGTTGATCATTGAAACTCTCTTCCCTCGATGAGGTCGATGATTCATCTTCATCGCTCGTGTCAAATGAGGTTTTTGAAGTAATCTCTCGCAGTTTTTTCAAAAAACGAAATTTTTTTACTCGTGAATTAGATTTATTAAACTTTCGAAGAGTCAGTGGCATTTTGTGGGTAGGGGTATAGCATGTAGGGAAATGTCAACAACTGACAAACAGTAGAGGCGACACGGTGCGTATGAAATCTCAAGCTGTGGCCGTGACTTGGGCTAAGCTCGCGAAGTTGTCTGGAACCGAATCTTGGCCAAAGTTCGATCGGGGCTGGTTACCATAGCTTGGATAATACCTCGGTTAGCTGCCTTGGATAAACACTGGAATAAACATTGGGCCAGGACAGACTCGCGCTAGTGTTATCAGGTCTGGAACCGAATCTTGGCCTAGGTTCGATCGAGGTTAGTTACCATGGCTTGGGTAATACCTCGGCAAGCTGTCTTGCATATACTCTGGGATAACCATTGGCCCACGACAGGACCAGTCCAGGCAGGCCAAGCCTTGGCAGACCTGAGCTGTGCCAAGCTTGGCCCGATTGTCGAGCGTCGGGGGTTCCTACCTGGGGAATCACGTTAAAATGAATGAAAAAATAGTATTAACTATATAAAAGGTGTATTGCTGATACTTTCAAAGCATGCATAGGTCGTTGTATTCATGAAGCTCCACTTGGAGGGTATACCGCGTTTTTTTGTTCCTTGGCCAGAGTATTCGTTCTGGACAACTTTAGAGAAGATAGCAGAAAAAAGTTTGCATATACAGGATGCAAGAGATGAGCAATTTGCGGTCAAATATTCGAAAAGACCAATCTGAAAAATAAAAAAATTATTGATTTAGGAAAATATGAGCTAGTTCAGTATACGAAGTATATTTACAGTGAAAACTTCCTATGTCCACGATCCGGGATCTGAATTCCTGGAAGGACAGTTAGAGAGTTACCCTCCCTTCGACTTCGAGAGAGTGAGGGCGCTGAAAATTGAAAAAGATAGACGTACACTAGTGGGAGAAGAGCGAATGATCTGTCATGGGGCGATGTGATACTTTTACTACTAAATGAATATACTTTTACTAATATATGAATAACTTAAATTCGAAAGAGTAGAATGTTCAATAAAGCTTTTATTTTCATAATTGAACACTTTTTAAGTGATCAAAGGTAATCTCATTCTATAACAAAAATTATGCAACGAATAATCCAATGAATAATATTCTCATAATAAATCATCTTTAAACATTAAATTGTTGCTAGGATTTGGTATCAAGACTTGGGTATCCATTGCCTGTTTTATTCGATATAACCCCTGCAAATCTCCTTGTGAGAAATGTGAATGTTTCTCGCAGAACATGATGACTTGTTCAAGACGTTCTTGAGCTTCGGATCACTCTTTGGCTTTGCCACTGCTTTGAACAATTTCTCCTGGGTCATTCACTTTGCCATCTTCGTTTTCGTTGCAATTTTCTGACTGTTCCTTAATAATATTTTGCGCTATTTCTTCACTGCTCAAACAATAATCTCTTCGTAAAAGTGGACTGGAATTCATTCAGTGATGAACTTCATCCACCTGGATGCGGGCATGATCTTCATCCCTCTGTAGGTATTCATGGAAATCATTGATCAATTCATCCGTCCTGAACTTCGGCTCCGTTTCCGTTGGGCAGACAGAGGGCAATATTTCCGGAATGTCTGGCCAGAGCTTAAATATTCACAATCAATATAATAAAAACATCAACAGGAAGTATTGAAGCAAGATACTAATATAATTATAATATAATGAATATGTTATAATTTTATCTCGAATTTATTCTTCTGAATTTTTTCCACGTCTTGGTGATCGTTGAGGAAGAAACTGTGGACCAAGCCTCAGAAAGCCAAAATATCACCTCCCGTATTGTCACACACTTTAAAGCGTTAGAAACGGTAGCTTCTTGGCTGAATTTCTGTATCATGAAAGCCATCAGTTGGATCTTATACAAGCTTTTGATAGTCTGCAGGCAACCTTGGTCCATGGGTTGTATTAATGGAGTGGTGTTGGGTGGTAGAAATTCCACGCGAATGTCATTCACATTTAAACCAGAAGGATTTGCTGAGCAATTGTCCATGAATAAAATTGTCTTTCTTGGCAAGTTCTGAGAATGTAATAGTACATTACGCAACTAGTGCGGAAAGCAGGCGGTCACTCACGAGGGCGGCGCAGCCGCCTGCTGTCCGCCCGTGTAGCGTATACTATTATGCTAAGTTCTTTTCTTCAAGATGATAGATACGTAGTACTCTTTGTACCTACTAGAGGCCACCACAAGTTTTGAGCTAGAAACAAAAAATGATCGACCCCCCACCTACGACCCTCATGTAACAGGTCAGCATCCCACGAACTCATTCTTTATACTTGTGCGGAGGTTACCACATCGTTTTTTCCTTTCATAGTGCAGTTGTGTTGTGTTTTAAAATGGGAAAAAGAAAGCAGAACAGTTCTGATGAAGAGTTATCAAGTAGTGTTTTTGCGAAAAAATTGAGGAAACTACAGAAGAAAATTGAAAAATTCGAGAAACAACGTCGTTATTCAGAGTCAAGTAAGACTATTGTTGTCCTATTTGAATAACCATAAACTTTTAGTGCAAGCAATCCTTCTATGACAAAGAGAATTTTCGATGATCGTTATTCACTTTCGTTTTTTCTGTCCATATACAAGTTTATTAATTTAAAAAGAAAATATAATACTTCTTCTTTTTAACGATAAAAGAACAGGAAATCCCTTGTTAGGAAGTAAAGATATGAAATTCATGTTCCTTTTCTTTCGTTCGACTCGAGATTTCTGTCCTGTTGCTATACTCATGTGTTTGTGCATAGAGTGTTTGTTTACTAGTTTACTAGTTTACTAGTTTACTAGATCGACTGACAAGCTCTTTTTTGTCAGGGAGATTTCTCCGAAACATACAGTTCAATGGGCTTCTTTTTGGTTTCCCATAGTTATTTGACTCTCCCGTTGAATGTGGAGTTATTTCTTTGCTCTTCCATTTAATAAGTGGAAAGGAGAAAGAAGAAATTTTTATTCAAAAACTAAGCAACATATAGGAACTAGAACTTGATTTTATTTCGTTCGTTCGATTTACGAATCTCAAGCAGAGAGTGAGTGATTCGAGCAGGACATAAGTCCTCACACTCATCTTATAATCCACCTTTGGGTATTCGAAGTGTCTCCCGTTCATCTTCCCCTGTAATTGACCAGAGTTCAAAGCCTTCCAAAAAGATTGATGAGGAGCTCTTAAGTTCTTAAAAAGACATTCCTAAAAATTTAACTTTGGAAGCCGAGATACACGGTGCTCCTGATCAGAACACTAATTCTGATAAAAGTAAAGTTCTCACGGAAGACCTGGATGTTGAAATTTTAGAAGTCATCGGAGATAGAGTATCTAAAGAGCGGGTTTTGGGCCGCCAATTCCAAATAGTATTGCAATCCGCCTTTCGATCATACTGAAGAATGGTTTACCAAAAGTAGAAAAGGAACAGTTAATTTTGGCTCACGCTCCACCCAAGAATTGCACGGTAATTGATCCTCCTCGTTTGAATGAGGTAGTTAAAGCCCTAATGAGCGAAATTGCTTTGAAGCGAGACCAAAGAATTGTCGAAAAGAAAAAGAAGATTTCTTCGTGTCTAGCTCTTGTTTGCCATTCCATATGTCACGTTATTGACAAAGGAAAGGAGAATAAAGAAAATCATGTGTCAAATACCGATTTTGAATCAATTAAAAGCCTTAGTGAAATGGCACGCCTATTAGCCGATCTCCAAAGAGACGAAACGATGACTCGTAGGAGTTTAATCTAGATAATATTGAGGTTTCCCAAAGAGAAATTCTCGAGTCATCCTCGGCGGACGAGTGGCTTTTTGATTTGGAATTAAACAAAAAACTTAAAGAGGCGAAATTGATTGAAAAATCAAGTCAGGGTCTGAAAGTCAAACCTTTCAACGCCTCTAAACCAAAAATCTTCAAAGCCCCGCCCCAGCGTCAGCCGTTCAAGCAATTCCAGGGCGGGTACAGAGAAAAATTCCCTCAGAGACGAATCCCAAAGAAAAAATGGAACAATTACATCAAGAAAACCGGCAGCAATGTGCAGAATCAACCTCCAGTTCAGAGAAAATCTTAGATGTAAGTAAGCCCGCTGGCCGACTAAAATGTTTTCTTGATAGTTGGAGATCTATAACTTCTGATCCAAAAATTCTCGATTGGATTCAAGGTTATAATATTCCATTTGAGAGTTCCCCTTTTCAAATAACGATTCCTCTTGAACCTTCCTGGTCTGCCAAAAAGAGTGTGGCCAGAGGACATATTGGGAAGTTAATTCTTAAGGGAGCTATTAGTAAGTGTGCTCCAGTCAGAGATCAGTTCATTTCCAGTATTTTTCTTATCCCTAACCCTGACGGTTCTAGCAGATTAATTTTGAATCTTAAAGAATCGAATAAGTTTATTCTTACTGATCATTTTAAATTAGAAGATTACAGAATAGCTTGTCAGTTGAATTGTTGTGAATTGTTTGAAATGTGAATTGTTTCATGAGTAAACTAGATTTAAAAGACGCTTATTTTCTTATTCCAATTGGAGATAATTCCAAAAAATATTTACGATTCTATTTTGATAAAACCCTCTATGAATTCAATTGCTTATGTTTCGTTCTTAACACCGCCCCTTATAATTATACTAAGATCATGAAACCAGTTATCGGACATTTACGGTATTTAGGTTATTTATCAGTTATTTACCTGGACGAGATCTTTCTCTTTGGAAATTCAGAAGTGAATTGTTCAAAAAATATTAATTCTACAATACGCTTACTTAATGAATTGGGTTTTATTATGAATGAAGAAAAGAGTATTAAAATTCCTTCTCAGTCGTGCACCTTTTTGGGCTTCATTTTAAATTTGCAGGATATGATTCTGGAATTACCCTTGGAGAAAAGACAGAAAATTCTGAAAGAAATCATACGTTTCAAAAGATTAAAAAGATGTAGAATTAGAGAATTCGCTCAATTCATTGGTTGTTTAGTATCCTGTTGTCGAGCCATTCGTTATGGTTAAGCGCACATAAAAGATTTTGAAAGATTAAAATACTTGGCCCTCTTAAAATCGAAAGGGGATTTTGATGCTCCATTTCTTTTAAATGATGAGTTAACTGATGACTTCATCTGGTGGGAAAAGAATATTATTCAGAGAGGTGCTAACATTGCTAGTAAGAAGTATAGTTTAACGTTTTTTTCAGACGCCTCTTCCACTGGTTGGGGAGTAGCGTGCAATGGGAAGACAGGCCATGGTTTTTGGAGTGAAGATGAGAAATCTCTTCATATTAATTACCTTGAGCTTCTCGCAGCCTTTTTTGGCCTGAAATGCTTCGCTAGCAATCCCATAAATTGTAATGTTTTACTTAGAATTGATAATACCACTGCGATTTTTTACAGCAACCGTATGGGGGGTGTTCACTTGAAAAATTTGAGCAATCTTTCCAAATCAATTTGGTCTTGGTGCGAAGAACGGCAGTTGACAATTTTTGCCTCTTACATTCCCTCCAAGAATAATTCGATAGCAGATTTCGGGTCCAGAAGACTGAAGGGTGATACGGAGTTGGAGGGGAGATGAGGCTGGGACGAGCAGATGAGGGTGAAATGGGGAGATGAGGGTGGGACGAGCAGATAAGGGAGAAATGGGGAGATGAGGCAGGGATGAGCGTGAAAGGGTGAAATGGGGAGATGAGGCAGGGATGAGCGTGAAAGGGGGAAATGGGGAGATGAGGCAGGGATGAGCGTGAAAGGGTGAAATG
>NW_011887786.1:443865-446560 GCF_000806365.1 Fopius arisanus | reverse complement strand
CATTTCACCCTTTCACGCTCATCCCTGCATCATCTCCCCATTTCACCCTTTCACGCTCATCCCTGCCTCATCTCCCCATTTCACCCTCATCTGCTCGTTCCAGCCTCAGCCCCCATTGATTCAATTTTTTTTCGCCCGTGGGTAGAAAATTAGGCACCCTGACTTCGGAGCTCTAGACATCCCTGGAAAATTGTGCTATTTTGTCACTTCTCTCCTTACCGACCGTGTTTTTTTTATATGGAGCTTCGAAGTCTGCCGCAAACCGTGGGGGGGTAAAAGTCACTACGATTTGCCCACGGTGAGAAGGCCGGGCCTTAAATTAAACTGAACAGGTAAACTTTTTTTTTAATCGGCCCTATCTTACCCTATGCATGTGGCTGTGGATCCTACACTGTGCCGTATTCACTCTCCATAGGAACATAGGAGTGACATGCGAAACCACAGGAAAAACCATGTCGGTACAGGTGGTTGCTCTATTAGCAACCTGCCGCTCATCGATGTCTGTTGAAAAATTCAATTCAACTGGGAATCGAACTCACAACTTTCAGAACACTAGGCTCGCACCTAGCCACTGAGCTACCGATTTCGGTAAATATAGATCAACTTACTTTAGTTAGGAAGATCAAAAAATTGTCAAGAATATTAATTGCCTTTCAGCTTGTCCTATGCTAATCCGATATCAGGAAATACATTAAACGTTCTAACGATCCATTTCTCGCTATTTTTGATGATTTGTATCTCTTGGAAATTTACCCAGAATCATTCCAACTACACTGGTAAACATGCTTCTCCCCTTCCACCGACAACTGTGCAGAGCATGCGCACTTGATAGAATTTTAGTTCCCCGACTAAGATCTGGAGGCGCTGATTGACGACAGTCTATCCAGTTATATAGAGATTAGTGAGTGGACTCTACTTGGTGCAAGGAGAAAGGGAAATTATCATTTGTGTGTTTGGAATTTATTGAAAAGTTAAAATCTTTGAAGCAAAATTGGATGAGCAAGGCTCACCGATTCCTCAATTCCTCACACGCTTCGTCCGCGGAATGCATCTACTCAATCAATTTCAAATCAGAATCAGCATTTTCCAATCAAGGCTGATTTCGGAAATACAAATCATTCATGTCCTAGCTTTATTAAAGAACGTACAAAGCGGCGAACTCCTCGAAATTATTTGGTACTTGATTCTGGAACCAGTTCAATCACACATGCTTGGCGCTTACCGATAATCCGAGTAAATTGGGATTATTATCAATCACAATCACGCATATCTTCGTGGTGATCGGTCCCTTTATTCCTTTCAAATCCCACTCTTCAAGGATCTGGCAGACGAGGTGCAAGACAACTCGGTCCCGTTCATCTCAAGTGGACTTCTGTGCGTAAAGACACATCAAACAACTAGTTACCAAATGTTTAGTTATTAGATCTTTAGTTAATGGGTTGCCTCAATTGTCGGCCAAGCAGTGTAGAATTATTGTTGAACGAATGCATGTATGTGAATGGTTTTTCGATGTAAGTAACTATTGTATTTCGGCCCACGGTTATCATTTTTTTAGTCTAGAGTCATTAAATTTGGTTTCTTTTAGCACCTTCTTATTATTTCCCTGATTTCGAAGATTGAAAGATTAGTGCAGATGTGCCTCGGACTTCAAAGTCTAAGTATCCACTAAATAAAAATATTACTTTGTGGCTACCTGGTCGAATCGCGTTTATCTATAATAATAAATAAACTCGAATTCGCTCGAACCGTAACATAGTTCACGAAAATAGAAAATAAAATAGAAAAAATTTCGGATTTTCGCGCTCCCACCATGACCAAAAGACAATAGCACAACGGCAGAACTCTAAATGGAATGATTTTCTCCGATAATCAACAATACAAAATTATTGGATATGTGAATTCAACTAAAATATCCAAAATCAAACAAAATAACATAGATAATTAAATTTTTTTAATTACAATCTAAGTTGATTCTAAATCAATCTAAGTCAGCTCTAAGTCTCAATGGCAGTTACTCGATTCACGCAACACACTAGGACGCCACAATGGACGTCATTAAATGGGCAATGAGCTCTTCAAAAACTCTCAATTTTTTCAAAATATCTGTAATGCGGCTCTAAAATACCCAAAACTCGACTCAAACTGTGAGAATACGGTTCCTTCTTAAAAACTCAACGATACGCCGGCCGGTAGACAACTGCGCTGTAACTTGAGTAGATACGTTTCACAATGCTAGCTGGAGCTCTCTGTGGCGGAAAAAAAAAAATCTTGTCCGAAAGAATAAGTAAGTTTTCCATCCTGGAACTCGCAGTTGAGAGCAGTCTCCCTGAGACCTTATTCAAATTTTAATTTGCCTTGAAAAAGAACTTAAGGCCCGGGTGGACTACCTATAGAACGTCATCTTTTGTTTAAATTTTATCTTTCTAGCCTAAAATACATAAAAATTTGGGATAAGTTTTGAGGTCACGAAAATCACTGGATTTGGCATGAAAAAATAATGAAAAAAAAGAGGAAAAAATTTTGAAGGGCGCTAAAGAGCAATATTTATGAAAAGGGATTTTCCAGGTTTACAAAAAAATAATGAAAAATCTGCCGCATTTGATTGCCTGTAGCTGCATTCAATTCAGTGGAGGGTTTGGTTTGTGTGGTGAATACTTGACATACATGCTACATATTTTTCATTATTTTTTTGTAA
>NW_011887786.1:434378-443855 GCF_000806365.1 Fopius arisanus | reverse complement strand
CGCTCTTTAGCGCCCTTCAAAATTTTTTCCTCTTTTTTTTCATTATTTTTTTATGCCAACTCCAGTGATTTTCGTGACCTCAAAACTTATCCCAAATTTTTATGTATTTTAGGTTAAAAAGATAAAATTTAAATAAAAGATGACGCTCGATAGATAGTCCACCCGGCCCTTAACTAAAAAAATTAAAGAGGTAAAGATATAACACTCGATGCATGAGCAGCGTCATCATTGATGGCTTCGATCAGCTTTTAAGAGAGTAATTCTCGCAAATAATACCTGATTTAGACATTCTTTTAAAAAATTTCGTCTTACGATCGTCGATAAATGAACGTGGCTATATATTTTTTGTATACTAGGGCTGTTGAGAACGAGCGCTTAAGATTTGATAATATCGGCCTTTCTGATATAAACTTATTCAATGGAATCTCATAACATGGAACATATTCGTAAATAATGATGATATAAACTCTATTGTTCTATGCATTCATGTCTCGATAAGAAACTATTACTGCCCTGCACGGAACCAGAAAACATTTCAAAAAATGAATCCATATTCAGACCAACTCCAAGCGTCTTGATATATGAATGAAAAGAAATGAAAATGCAAAATTTTGAAATACGTATTGTGAAGGGTCCACAATACCCTCCTCGCCTCCATTTCCAACTTTTTTCTTCACGTTTTCATCATTTGGTTGTCGAATTTTTAACTCTATTTTTTGTGCAGATGCGTTTTTATTGGATGAAAAAGTAATAATCCAATGGATCTCTAGTGGAATGTGATGTCAATGATGGTGAAAAAACATTAATAACATGTACACTGTTCTGTGGAGATCCAAAGATATATTTACTACCATTTTATTTATCGATATATCGCATGTAATTCTCCGACTAACATTTCTCGGAAATACGTTTCTTTGCTGAATGTATTAGAAATATCGTGGTGTATGCAATTCACATTAAGATGTAAGTACGTCGCTTCCAGAGAAATATTCAGCAACTTGAATATTGTTGGGCAGACAAAAATAGGTTTTTAACTTACTGACGTTATATACAGGATGTCATAAAACAACAACGAATAATGACTAGGCAGTAGCAGGAGAAAAAAAATAAAAAAAGTATTCCCTTGAGTTGCGTAAAACCAACGATTCCATCGTAAAATTCGAAAAGAAGTGTCATATCTCAAATTATTAATGAGATATTCTCCGATACGTCTGCATCTTCCAGGGATAACCACTTCAGAGATAAAAAAAATCTAGTTCAAATTGGATCACCTCTGGATTCTCATAGTCATCAATATTTAATCACTGGTTTGGGTAATGCATGGGTTAGTTTTCACAATTTCCCTATTTTCGAAATCCCAAGAGATGTGGAACGTTATGCCAAATGCAGAAGATCCTTCTGAATAATCTAAAGATTCCCTAGGGTATGTGCGGCACGGACTGCCTTATTTTTCGATCAATTTGTCAGGTTGTTTCTTTTACGTACCATCCCTCTCCAAAAATTTGCGTTAAGAAGAAACCAGTATAGACTTGATTCATATAAGAGCTTGTATGTTCTCGCAGTCAACACTGAAAGAAAAAAAAGGGGATAGTATTGTGGGGTGTGGTGATCCAATTAACAGCCTTTCCTTTTCTACTGAGATGCTTCCGATAAAATGGTTCAGAGAATTTGAAGAACTGGTCTCTTTATGTGTATTTTACTCATTCGAGTATCTTGATGTTATAGGATAGTATGATAGTACCTATTGGAGGATGTTGTTCAGAATCGACGTTATCAACGGTGGTCGGGTATTAAAGCAAAAGACATGCCTAAATATATTGTATATCAATGTTAATTATAGCGAGTATAAGTTGACAAAATATCGTTTATCTTATATATCAAAATATAATTGCCATAGACTGCTATACATACCAAAAATATGATATGATTTGTTAGGATAATTTTTTTCCGTGCAGATTTGAGCCAATGGAATTGCACTATTCGACGAGGCTACTCGGTATTATACAAAATATTTTTCAAATATTTGGTCTCTTACTCACGTACATGAAACAAAATCTGTTGGGTTGTGTTAACCGCTTATTGAAATTGACAGACTGACTTTAATTATGTTATTCATCGGGGGATATATCTGTTCTCATCGTTTTGAATCTCTCTTTTCAGTTGGAATATCTTTTTTCATTTTTGGAATATAGACTTCGTTTCATGGTGCAATTCAATCGGCTGAAATTTGAACATCAAAAAAATGATCCCCCGAATAGGATTCGAGCTTCGAAAATAATCGGATATTTCCCTACAGGTTGCCTACAAACCAACTAGCTTGTCAAGTTTCCCAGAAAAATCAATTTTTCAGCTTGGAAAACTAACACATCCATTTGTTCGCAACGAACTTATAGGAAAATATCCTATAATGTCGAAGTTCTCGTGGTATTATCAGTTTTTTTTTGTTTAATTTTTGGTACGGAACATATTGATGCAGAACCATATTCATTATTGATTTATTTTTAGAATGTAACATAACAAAAAAAAAAGGCCACAATTAGCCACAATTTCCCTTCGTATTTGGAGTTTTTATTCACCGAACACAAATAAAACAGGTCGGATAGGAATTTCGCAATACGGCATATGAAATAATAGCTAATTATGAGTTAACATGAGTTTGAATTGTTATTGAACATACCAATATTTGAGGAATCCATGCCAAACCTTTATTTCGAACATATGCTTATGTTATTACATGCCTTATTGAAAATTAGCATTTTGGCATCGATTTTTCAAAGTTAAATTATAATTTTTATGTGGGAATTCAAAAAAATTCTCCCTGCAGGCATTAATCTGCCCACACCGAATTTCAAGGTGTCACTTTTTTACATATTTGTGACTCAAAACGATAATTCCATGCAAAGTTTCAGCTTTTTATCTTCATCTCCTGACTTTTTCCAATTAAAAAACGTGTATTTATTTTTTTTTCTTATTCTAAAAATTGTTTTAAACATCAAAAAAATTTTTAAAACTTAAAAACACTTCAAAATTAGAGAAAATTATTCTTCCGTATTTTGTCCTTGATTCTAATTCTATTTTGCATCACTGAAATCGTTTTTTCATTGAATTTTTATATCAGCAGATTTTTCCATTACTCTGAGGAAATTGTATTCTGAATTCCCTTCGAATTGAGGTAAAAGAAGTTTCAATATTTTGCCTGCAACATATTTGAAACAAATGAAAACTGCAAATTTCAACGTTTCTGCTACGAATACCTGCAGAGATCATTTATAGAGGTTGATTGACTAATAACTATAAAGATGCATTAGCCTGACAGGTAGAGATGCTCCAAAATTACACAAATTACACTACAGACAAATCGCAAATCGATGGTGTTGTGACGTACGCAACACCTCTAAGATTAAAACTCAAAAATTCAAATTTATTCTTTACAAAAAATATTCTATAATCCCAAAATTGCCGGGGCGCCAGTCGGTGTGAAGATTTTTCAAGAGGCACTGACTCCTCTCAGCACAATGCAATCTCGCTAAATTCAAAAACTCAACATGGCCGGTTACTCATTTATGAGTGAATCCTTCTTATTAGAAGGGGAAGGGGGACGATACCCCCTCCCTGGGATTGTCCTCTGTCTCGAAATAAAAAGACACAGATCTATAACTCGTAATAGAAAAACAATATAATTCACACGGTGAGAAAGTCGCACAAAAGATAGTACAAAATATATGTTTCGGGTATCGCGTTCCCGACGCGGCAGAATACAATTTATTCGACGAAAGTAACTCACACTTGCCGATAGTCAATAAGGCACATAAGAAAGATAATAAGACTAAACTTAAATTTGAACTATACTCGACGCTAAACTTCAGAGAGAATGGCCTGATTTCCTCAACTCAAAAGGACGTCACATTGGACGCCATTACGTGGCCAAAAAAGGCTCTACAAACCTCCATAATTCCTCCAAATTCAAATAATTCGGTTCTGCCCCCTTGTTCAGTCGCTGCACCACGTCGCCCTCCAGGGAGGACAACACCCGGAATACCAACAATGCTCAAAACTAAACTCAAAATAAAAACCAGGTTGTCTTCTAAAAAAAAAAATGAACTCATCGGTACGCCGGCCGGGAGGCAACTCTGCTCAAGCTGGGGCTGGTACGCTTCATGATGCTTCAGCGTTTCGAAAACAAGGGGGAAATTTCTCAGAATTTTCCCTCGATTTACATGTTTTCCTCGAAATCAAAATAATACTATTCGCAAGATAAAATAAGCATCTTTCAATTTTTCGGAAATTCCGAATATAAATCGAAAACAAACTCAAAATTAATTTCTACGAATTCTGCACTATTTTTGTAGGTACACGGAGAGAAATATTTAGTAAAAATTACGGAACTTTCAGTTCACTTACCGATTACGGAGTTGATTCGACAAATTTAAGTGACGGTATTGTTATTTTTCACCGATAATTCAGATAAAAAATACGGAACACCGCGGAAAAATTCCGTGACTTTAGATAAAAATTACGTGACAGTTCCGTAAAATTTCCGACAACCACATTTCGCTCCAGAATTACGGAAAATACACGTAATTTTTATTGAATATTTCTCTCAGTGTAAATTCTAAATAAATCCCAAAATAATTTCACCTACACTTTACATGATTTTGCGGCGGTTTAAACACAAATCAATTAAAAAATATTGAAATGAACAATTCGCGCAGATGAATCTCCTGTGCTGGACCATGACGGCAAGTCAGCTGTTTAGAAAATTCGTGGAAATTGCGGTGTTCTCGGAGGGACCTCCAGGTTGAATAATTTCCTTTCGACTTTCCGTGACTTTTCGGTAAGTGCCTCTTTCCAGGTCGCTTCTCCAACCAGGACGACCTGAGCTACGTACTATCAGCAGCTGGAGACATTGCAGTCTTGGTCGAGGACACCGTTTGCGTTCGTTGATTTAATCTAGGCCTATCGATGAACGCTGTCGCTCGATCGGCCCTCTGATTCCCTTGGTCGGGGTCATGTAAAATTTTGCTCATTTCGCTGATGGCTCCTCCTGATTTCGCGGAAGTCGTAACAGTCCTCCGCACTCTCAACGCGTCTCGATGATGGGGATTTTACCCCGACGAACGGTATTTAGGAACAATAAAAATCAATGTGTTAGTGCCAGAAGGATAAGTAAATTTTCTCTCCTGACACTCGAGGTCGAGAGGAGTCTCCTAGAAGCCTTATTCAAAATTTTGCTCGCCTGGTAAAAGGGCTTAATCATAAAAAGAAATTATGAAAATATTTATCTCGGTTGACGACCGAGGTCGTCAGAGTGTGATAGGTGACAAGACTACAGTCATTTTTTCGGATTTTTTACGATATGCTTAGACGTAGCCAAAACAATTTAAAATTGGACAAAAAAATCTGACCTAGTCACTATTTGTTACTAAGGAGGTTGGTGAAAAGTCAAATAGCTTTGTGGCTTTATGACAGTATACTTCAGGTAGGAAGCGAGAGCATCTTCAGCCATGGAAGCATCTGCTTATTCACGCAATTACCTGAACTGTGACATGAAAAATATTCCTGTACCACCAGAATACGTTTTTTTTCCAATTTATTTAAAGTTTGAAAATCTAGAAGTAGAATTGATTTACACTGTCACTCTTGGAAGTTTACTTCTTTTTGCTTATGTCCGAATATTTACATAAAGGTTTACTGTTCCCAAAATATGTTTATTAAGTAAAAATTGATAAAATCGTTTACTCGTTCCAATTATATTTTAGTGTCTCGTTCTCGATGATAATTATGTAGTCATGCTTGTCATGCCTAAACCCACAAAGTTTAAAGTCTATATATTTTCAAAAATTTGGGGCACTGCGGTCATCTTAATCCTCTCACCGCCCTCTATCCTCATATTGTTTCGTTGTGCCGAACAACGCAACGTGTTTTTTTGCCTAGAGTCCAGAGTTTACGATAAATTAAAGGATTTATTGAATTCTTTAGTCTGAATAAATATGTCAGACTAAAGAAGAAGAAGCGATCGAGGTCACGGTCACATGAAAGTCGTTATTCGAAGCATAGGAAGGATGAAAAGATGGATCAACTCCAAAGACAAATAGATAACCTAACAAAGGTTGTTGAGGCGTATATAACAAGTCAAAAAGACAAAGAGATCGACAATCCAGGATCAGCAGTTCGTAATAAACATGAGTCTAGTAACAGTGTTGGTAAGTAATTACGGAATAAAAAAAAAATGCTCAACAATTCCACACGAAGGTTGAGAGACAACACCCACACGGTGATTTGTCAGTTGAATTTCTAAATAAAACAAAGTCTCAACAAGAGCAACGTGATTGAGAATTACACAACAAGTGTTAAACATGATTATGCTAATCGACCTAGCCTGTCTCTTGACAGTTGGCGATGAAAATAAGGAGAATAGTTCACACCGAGATGATGATCCTGAAGTGATGCAGGTGATGCCAGAGGTTGAAGACACCAGTAATGAGGTGGACGATGAAGATACATCTACAGATAAGATATTAAGAGCCCTGGGAGTCGATCCAAATGACAACAAATTCAAAGATGTCAAATACCATCCTCAACTGATGAATACATGGCTAAAATGGATGAAGCAAGGTCTCCCTGAAAAGAATAAGAAAAGTATTCTTGATTCCTACAACAGGAAGGAGGAATTTTATGTTGAAGCCCCAAAACTCAACATGGAAATCAACCCAATCTTGACAGAAATTGCCAAGAAGAGAGACCAGCATTTTGTGGACACACAAAATTGTGTTGGGTCAGCCATTGCTGCTTTGGGTGCTGCTGTCTCCATCATGTTGGACCCTCCAGAGGATGGAGTAGATGAAGATGTCTTCTTGGACCATATAAGCCATGCTGGACAGATCCTAACTGATGTATTTTACCAGCAGTCAACTGCAAGGAAATCATTCATCACACCCCAGCTTAGTAAAAATGTCAAGCCCATTGTAGATACGATGGTCTCAGATGAATGGCTTTATGGGGGAAACCTCAAGGAAAAAATAAAGGATATTAAAGAAATTGAAAAAGCCTGCTCTGACATGAAAGACAAACCTCAATTCAAACAGCCATTAAAACAGCAGTATCAGGGAAACTTCATGTACCCAGCTGTCAATTCTTGTCAGGTGGGTTACCAACCACAGAAAAGACGCCAGATATTCAGAGGAAGACCCTTCAGACCCACATCAGAGCCACACAAAGTACCGATGAAGAGGACAAACCGATCATCATCGAGGAAGTAGTGCAGGTACAGAAATTAGCAGGACGGCTGTCTTTTTTTGTAGAACAGTGGAAGACATCGGACAGATACATCCTCAGCTATATTGAAGGATATAACATTTCCTTCATTAACACTCCTTTCCAATACACTCCTCCCCGAGAGAGACTGCTGTCACCAGAGGAGATGAAAAAGACAAATATCGCTATTGATTCACTATTGTACAAAGGTGCCATTGAGGAGTGCCATGAGACTGAAGGCCAATTTCTATCTCCCTATTTTCTTTTACCCAAATCGGATGGTACGGACCGTTTTATACTGAATTTGAAGAGTCTGAATGACTTTATTGATCCCCCACATTTTAAACTAGAGGATCTAAGAGCTGCTTTAAGTTTAATTTCAAGAGGTGACTATATGTGTTCTCTAGACCTGCCAGACGCTTATTTCCTCGTTTCTATCCACAGAGATTATAGGAAATTCTTGAGATTTAAGTTTAAAGGGAGGATATACCATTTTTTGTGTTTACCATTTGGCTTATGCACTAGTCCCTACATTTTCACGAAAATTATGAAGCCGATCATTAACAAATTAAGAATTGAAGGGATGTTACTGGTGTTATATCTGGATGATTTTTTATTTATTCACAAATCTAAAACCGCTTGCGAAGGAAATGTTAAAAAAGCAAGCAAGTTTCGAGAATCCTTGGGCCTGATCATAAATTTCGAAAAAGTTCTTTTATTGCTAAGGAAAGATGTAAATATCTGGGTTTTATCATCGACTCCTCTGAGATTTCGGTAAAATTGACGGATAAAAAGAGGAAAGAGATTGTGGAGTTAGTAACTGAGTTCAAAATTGGGAAAATTTTAAGAATAAGAAGATTTGCTCAAATTCTAGGAGTTCTCATTTCTGCTTGCCCAGCGATACCCTATGGATTTATCTATTGTAAACGGTTGGAGCGACAAAAATTCTTAACTTTAAAAGTTAATGGTGATGATTATGAAGGGAGGATAACTATAACAAAGGCCATGATGGAGGATGTAGAATGGTGGCGAACCAATGCTACCATCGGTTACAATCCCATCAGAACTCAGAATTTTGCTATTGAGATTTTCTCAGACGCATCCTTGACAGGCTGGGGTTGTTTTTGTGACGGTTCATCCTCTTATGGCTTCTGGAATATCGAAGAGCAGCACAGGCATATTAATTATCTGGAACTACTGGCTGCCTTATTCGCATTAGAATGTTTGGCATCAAAGTTGTCACATTGCGAGATTTTGCTCAGAATAGATAATACCACGGCAGGTGCATATGTGAATAGAGCAGGAGGTGTACAGTTCCCACACCTCGGTGAACTGTCAAGAAAAATATGACAATGGTGTGAAGAGAGGAATATCTGGCTAGTAGCAGCTTACATCCCGTCACTCGTGAACATAGAGGCTGATAAAGCGTCACGTAATTCAAATATAGACTCTGAATGGGAATTAGCAGAATCTGTATTTAATCGAGTTGAGAAAAAAATTTGGTCCCTTCACAGTGGATTTATTTGCCTCGAGATTAAACAGAAAATGTAACAAGTTTTACTCGCGATTCCCCGACCCGGACGCAACAGCTGTAGATGCCTTCACAGTGCCGTGGACGAATGAGAAATTTTATGCTTTCCCGCCGTTTTCTATTATTGCCCGTGTATTAAGAAAGATAATTAATGATAAAGCGATAGGAACCATGATAATTCCGTTGTGGCCCACACAACCATGGTATCCTCTTTTCGTCTCACTCCTCAGTGGCCCTATGATCACTCTAAAACCTAATAGTTTGCTATTAAAATCCCCTTTCAGAGACAGAAGTCACCCACCGGCGTCCCACCTTACCCTTGTCGCGGATCCCGCGGTTTTTTCCGCGGATCTCGCGGTTTTTTCTTCTTGATGAATCTCATTATCTTGTAATTATACAACGGTTTTGGGGAACAGCTGCCAACAGGCGGAGTATGACTCATGCTCCTCGTGCGCAAGAGTGTACCCCCCCCTGGTCCCCAGGCTAAGACCTGGAAACGGCACGAGGCCACTCGACTCCCCGATAATCCGGAAGCTGAAAGATGTCGGGTTAATAAGAAGTCTATGACAATCAACCGCCGTAACAGAAGCCACGAAACAGAGATGGGGAGCCCGACCTCCGGTGCAATATGGTTTAGCGCCCTGCAACAACCCCCGCTCCCGAGAGGGCCTCCAAACCCTCAGGTGGTCAAC
>NW_011887786.1:432745-434368 GCF_000806365.1 Fopius arisanus | reverse complement strand
GGCCTCCGTTTAGACGTAACTGGTCGCGGTCAATTCAGTTTTGGGGGTCACCCTCTTGAGAAAATAACCGATCGTCCAGCCGCCCGTAGGCCGCAACACCCTGGTGGTCGCCATGTTATTAGGACAGCTTTTATGAATCGAGGAGTAACAGAAGACGACGTGGAAACGATGATTAACTCCAACCCAAGCTCAACTTTTAAACAGTACGAGTCGTCCCTGAGAATCTGGTGGAGATATGCTCACTCAAAGAGAATTGATGCGTTTATTCCTAAAACTATGGAAATTATAAATTTTTTAAGTACTCGTTTCAAAGAGGGCTCCACCTACAGCACTCTTAACACCACTCGCTCTGCAATTTCGATGATTGCAGCCTATGATATAAATCAAGATGGGTTAATTGCTCGTTTCATGCGAGGAGCATCCAAAGAAAGACCAACGAAATCCAAATACTCGACAACGTGGGATATCACTCCTGTGCTGAAATATATGGAGAATTTACCCCCACTCAAGGACTTGAAAGTGAAAGAAGCTGCTGAGAAGGTGGCAACCCTATTAGCATTAGTTAGCGCAGAGACTGCAAACCCTGGCTTTAATATATATTAAGAATATAACACGAACTGAGGCAGCGTTAAGTATAAAGATTACGGAGCAAACTAAAACGTCCAAGCCAGGGAGCTATCAACCAAACTTAATTTTACCATTCTTTAAAGATAAACCGGGCCTATGTGTTGCCTCGGCTGTGTTAGAGTACATTAAAATTACTAGAAGCGTTAGAGATAATCATAGCAATAGATTGTTTATTGCAACGACGAGACCCTTCAAACCAGTAGGTTCACACACAATCGGACACTGGATTAAAGCATTGTTGAGTAAAGCGGGTATTGATACGAATGAGTTTACAGCGTATAGCACACCTCATGCAGCTGTATCAGCAGCGCATAAGCGTGGCATTGATATTGCTACTATAAGACGTAGTGCCGGGTGGGCACTAGGTTCTCAAACATTTTTCAAATTTTATAATAGGCCAATTCAACCGCCTCATGAACATTTTGCACGCTCCATCATAAATTAGTAACGTTTCCTAGTGTGGATAAGGTTGTAACTTATCAGTTGGATTGAAAAATTAGAGAAAAAATTATCACTCATACTCTAAAGAACTACATAATTATCATCGAGAACGAGACACTAAAATATAATTGGGAGATCAAACGAGCCTGCCGAAGGCGGGCGAAGTTTGATCGAAATTATATGAAGTGTCTCGTTCGAAGATGATAATCCCC
This sequence comes from Fopius arisanus, assembly GCF_000806365.1. Classification (NCBI taxonomy): domain Eukaryota; kingdom Metazoa; phylum Arthropoda; class Insecta; order Hymenoptera; family Braconidae; genus Fopius; species Fopius arisanus. Next base: position 433,088 of record NW_011887786.1, on the reverse strand, counting down.
CTCCCATTTTTTATCCCTGATATGAATATACCCATTATCATCTTCTATAGAGCGAATACAGCGTGATAATTTCCCACGCACGACACAAAACAATATGAGGATAGAGGGCGGTGAGAGGATTAATGTCGCGGATCCCGCGGTTTTTCCGCGGATCTCGCGGGTTTTTTTTTTCTTGATGATTCTCGTAATCTTGTAATTATGCAACGGTTTTGGGGAACAGCTGCCAACAGGCGGAGTATGACTCATGCTCCTCGTGCGCAAGAGTGTACTCCCCCCTGGCCCCCAGGCTAAGATCTGGAAACGGCACGAGGCCACTCGACTCCCCGATAATCCGGAAGGTAAA
>NW_011887786.1:418308-431245 GCF_000806365.1 Fopius arisanus | reverse complement strand
GGCCTCCGTTTAGACGTAACTGGTCGCGGTCAATTCAGTTTTGGGGGTCACCCTCTTGAGAAAATAACCGATCGTCCAGCCGCCCGTAGGCCGCACCATTAAGATGACCGCAGTGCCCCAATTTTTTGAAAATATCTAGGCTTTAAACGTTGTGGGTTTAGGCATGACAAGCATGACTACATAATTATCATCTTCGAACGAGACACTTCATATAATTTCGATCAAACTTCGCCCGCCTTCGGCGGGTTCGTTTGATATCCCAATTAAAAGATGTAATTCACAGGAATAGTATATTGTGTCTCTAGGTAGTAACATATTTTCTGACGTAATGTGAGTTTGTACTCACATGAGTCAGAAAATACTTTATCTCCGTGAGGCAGACGATATTTTATTTCCGTAGGGATCGGAAACTGCGATCTAACCGAGCAAAGCGAGGTTAGAATCGTACTTTCCAGTCCCTAGGGGAATAAATATAAATAAAATATTCACTTATAATACCACAGGAGCTTTAAAATTGTCGGGCATTTACCGATAAGTTCGTTGCAAACTAATGACGGAGTTAACTCTTGCAAGTAAAAAGAGCGAGTGCGAAGCGCGAGTGATTTATCCCGAAGAACTTGATGATGTTATTTGTTTACAGGGAACCATGAGGAAAATACCAGATAATTTTGAAACTTGGGTGGTATTCGAGGGATTATTTTTCTCAGCCAAAGTCCGGCTAATAAAATGACACCATGAGACGAAACTCACGCAAAATCTCCAAATCTTCACATCTCCTTTCAATCTGTCAGTTTGCCGTGAGCTTAATGTGACTGGATAATGTTTAGCTTTTCATATATAGCGACTACCAGAGAGAATTGTTGAAATCATGAGTATGATACCGTGTAGGTTCTACCACGTGACGTCGAATAGTGCAATTATTTTGGCCGATATTTGGATCGGAAAGATAATCATTTAGAATAGTATATTACACAACCAGTGCATAATAGGTCTTTCGGCCGAAGGTGAGTTTTACAATGCCACGAGTCAAAAAACATCATAAAACACCAGTTTCGTACAATATTAAAATATAAAATCATTTATTAAATGCGAATAAATTGTTTATTGATTACAAATACATCGTTTATTAGAATCAAATAAATGGTTTGTTCGTCCAGAATGAACGTTTATTTGCATAAAATAAATCAAGTATAACACATGAAAGGGGGCAAAACTGCCGAGGGTCTAATCTGTGAAAGACGCTTGTTGAAGCAGAATTCTGAACAGAGTAGAACTTTATTATAAACGAAAAAAATTTAGTTATAATTTTAAAAAGTATTTCTCGACACTGAAATAGAATTTAATGCAAGCAAAACTTTGAATAATAACAAAGTTACGGGGAAAAGAAAATTCTTCCTTCTATTTCTATGCTCAAAATACTTTGGTGATCATTTAGAGAAAGACTTCCCTATAATCGAAAATGTGCTATTCGTTGGAATTATGCAGAGATCGTGAATGAAGCTCATGCGATCAAGAAATAGGAAAAACTAGTCGACTCATATAAAAAAGTGCGCAAACACAGCGGTATGACGTACAAATACGAGAATTGTCAAACAGGAGATATCTTTCAGTGTGAGCTGAATGATTCATTAGATATCGCCCTTAATACGAAAGTCAGTGTTTGAAAGTTAAAGGCAACAGTGAACTTCCTGAAACTTCAACGCGAGATGAGATGAAGGGATAATTTCCATAAAGTTATCGACACATCAATAGAGGCTGGTGATGGTCGACAAGCTGAAGGGGAAATCGTCGAGCCACAGAAACAAGGTATTGGAAGTAGGGTGCTGGAATTAACGCTGCATTTTTCTGGTTGTGTTGACCAACATGAATGCCATTTTTTAAGATAAACCGACCGTAGATAGGTAATCAGGAAAAATCAGGTTTTCGTAGGGATTTAACCTTAGATAATAATGTAATTTGAACATGATTACTTTGCTAGCAGTACTTTTACTTTATTTTCAAATTCCGAATAGCGTCCGATTAGCGTATAATCTTCAGTAGATTCGAATGCACTGATAAGTTTACTCCGAAATAACACAACCTTATACCTTTTCAGTTCAATCACTTGTAGAAAGATAAATTCAAGATGAAGTATTTCATGTAGCGGCCTTGCTTATTCCGTGCATCTATAGAAAACTAACCGCACTTTCTCGATTTCTTAATTGTTTCCCGTGGTTTCTGATTAATTTTGGTTTTTGAATTCGATTTTTTATCTCAATCATGCGGAGTTGCCATCAAGTATGCCAATTATATCTTAGACGGAGAGGAAGACATTGCTAGACTCTTCATAGACAACAAGTATGATAGTGATGAAGCAAAAGTCAAGTATGAGGTCAGAACAAGCCCCAAGAAGCCCAAAAAACTAACGATTATGTGCCCAAATATCAATTCTCGATAGTGACCAACAGCAATTTTCGATAGAGCGGCATTAATCGAAGTAGAGATCTCATTAGGTGATGTTCACCTGAGTAGGGAAAAAGTTCGCACAAATAGGCACACATTTCGCGAGTCACTGAACAACAGGATTCGTAACAATGCAAGCAGAAGGTCATGTAGTGTCCTAAACGTTCACTGGAACGGCAAATAACTATCTGTGCCTGAAAATAATATAGTATCAGGTCATGAATGGCATCAGCTACCAGCTGTTCCTAGATTGGAAAATGGAACTGGAGAATTCCAAACATAGGCCGCTTGCCATTTGTTCAAAGAATGGCACCTTATGGATGATTTATGCGCCATGGTTTTTGATATCACAGCAAGCAATACGGGTTCTGCAAATGGCGCATGCATTTTCATTCAAAAATTCGTTGGAAGAAACCTTTTCAATTTGGCTTGCCGTCACCACATTTTGGAACTTCTTCTGAGAGCAGCTTTCGACACTTCGATGGGAAGTACTTTTGGGCCTGATGTTCTCATTTTCAGGAGATTTCTAAGCGAATGGGAGAGCATTGACCAATCTGAACTTGTACCGGGAATCCATGAGCGAGTAGTCAAAGAAAAAGTGGAGAGTGATTTAAACAGTATCCTCTCTTTTGCCAATGTACAATTGCAGGTAAATTATGAATGACTGCTCAAATTATTTTTCTATAGCCACCTTTTTTTTTAAATCTCAATAGTCAGCTTTCTCTGTCAAAACTGAAAACAAAGTTGACAATAAGTTGTATGTTATTCTTTTTGTGTTCTTTTCTTAGGACAAACCCATCCGTAGAGATTATCGAGAATTTCTGGAACTGGTGGTAAATGTTCTTGGTGGGAAATTAATTAGAGCAGTTAGGTTTCGAGCTTTCGGAAATTTCTATCATGCACGATAGATGTTGAAGGCTATTTATTCGTTACAGATGTTTATCTTCAGAGAACAATTCCACTTGACGTCCCAAGAAAAATCAGGCCTGATGGAAACGTGCATTTTCATGGTTTTCCTTTACCAGGAGGCGTGGTTTACTGCATCGGATACAGTTAGAACGCCAAATAATAATCTGATTTTACTGAAACAGCTGGCCGCCCAAGCTAGTTATTCCAGTCAGTCAAAGTCAAAGATTTGGAAGGCTGTATTCGATAAGTTTGTCACGCACTCGTGGTATTTATCGGACGAATTGATTGCATTGGCCTTTTTTGATGATAGTGTGAGCGTGGAATGCAAGAGAAAGATGTGCGAAGCCATCAAATCTTTGGTCTTTTTTGATGATAGTGTGAGCGTGGAATGCAAGAGAAAGATGTGCGAAGCCATCAATTCTCCTAGCCTAGCTCAAACAATAGCAGAGAGCATAGGAGACTAGTGCCAAAAGATTTACAATCGATCCCCGAACTGACAATATATTTGTTAGTAAAGCAAAATACTATGAAGTTCTTTCAAATACGGAGATGAGATAGGGCGGAAAGAGATGATTTTGGCATAGCATTCAAAACTATCGAATCCCTCCATGTGCCAAATGATATTGCTGAAAGGGCTATCTCTCTCGTAAGTCAGCATAATTATTTGCATAGGAACGACGAAAAAAGCAAACAAAATGTAATGTTAATTGTTCAAAAACTACGTGAATTATCCTCGAGTTGTGACAGAAAACATTCAAATTTTCATTAGAGAAATATTTAGATAATCAATCCCTTCAGACTTCACGAGCTATAGATTGAAATATTATTTTGTGTCATATTTTCTGTATCAAAATATTTTTATATGAATTTAATGGTGCAAGACATCATCAATATCTATAAAATTTGTTTGTAAATACATTGACTCTAAATTATTAATTAATAATTGAAGTATAGAATGCACAAGAATGCAGATTGTTACCATGGCAAGGAAAACCAGAATATCAAGAAAACATTGTTAAGAAGTGTAATTTCGAATAGTTTTGTTTTTGTGTTGCTAGAGGGCGAACGAAGTGAATCGGGAGATCGCAGGGCGAGATGGGTAATAAAAAAACGTGCAAGGGATTACTAAGAGAGTTATTAAGTTGTTCTTTTAAATATAAACGACAAGTCTAATTGATTGCGAACATTAACAAACATTGTCACTATTCTATTGCACATGAGAAGGGGGCACTGCGTGATCAGTCATCACTTTCAATTAAGATATTTTTTCATGCAAGGTTTGTTGTTATCGCAGGAATATGAATGATTCTATCATGTCAATTATGTTATATAAAACGCAAATTAGTGAAAAAAAAGTGTTATTCTAGAAACAAAACGAAAATTTATGACTTATGGAGGATAGTAAAAGGCTTAGTCTCTTTCGAGGAAAGGCCAAGCCAGCTATGTGGCCGTTTCCATTTCAGCTAAACGGCCTTCATAATGGCACTATAAAATCGAAGCACTTGTCCTCCTACGGAGATTTCTGAATTGCCTATTGCGTTTCTCTTTGATTGAATCTAAGATACAATATTGATTCTTTCGCGAGGCGATGGAGAGATATTAGAATAATCATTTCAGACCATCCGAGAAGGATTCGACACGTTGTGAGGCATTGACATATGCTTAAAAATCCCTGTTTAAAGCGATAATTCGGCTTTTTAATTCAATTAAAAATTACCCAAGAACCGTGATAAACCATTTGTTATATATGTCAATCGTTTGGAAATACGTACAGCAATTTAAAAATCATAGGGTAAATATTTTCTCAATAAAATGAGGGATATTGAGTATCTCTGGCGCTTCACGGCCACACTTTCATAAAAATTTTGAATCCTTCCAGCTACGTCTAAGCATACCGCAATAGTATATTGCTCACCTAGGGAGGAAAAGTAGACAAGTCCTTCCCAAGTGCAAAATTACCACCCGAGCCGAAGGCGAGGGTGGTATGCACGTGGGAAATGCTTGTCTGATTATCCTCCCGAGGGTTGCATACGATTTTTCTGTCGATATGCGGCGAAAGTGACGTTTCTAACCGAACGAAGTGAGGTTAGAATGCTCACTTTCGGCGCATGTAGGCAGAAAAATATTATTTTAGTCCTGTCATCTACTACACCAGTGATTTGCGATTTGACTGTATTGTAATTTTGGAATAGCCTCTCTACTTGTCAGGCTAAGATGCATCGACATAATTAGTACTTAACTAACCTTTAGAAACGATCTCTGCAAGTAGTGTCAACAAAGAACGTGAAAATCCCTAGCCGGTCTAAAGGTCTAGCCGGATAGGCATGGTGAATCTGCTCCCAGCGAATTTCAAAGCGGCAATATTTATGACCCAGAACGATAATTTCGTCGTATGTTTCATATTTTTATCGCCACTCCCTGATTTTTAATATTTAAAAAATCTGTTCTTTTTTTTTTATTGTAATAATTGGCTTGAAAATTAAAAAAAAAGCAAAAAATTCAAAACAATTGTTAAATTCTAGTTTTTATTATTTAAGTGTTCTATTTCTTTTATTAGTCATGGTGTGAACAGATTTTGTACGAAAACTTTTGTTTGCAGCACATTAAAAAAAAAACAAAAACTGAAAATTTTTCCTTTTTTTTTTCAAAATACCTGCAGGGATCAGTCCTGTAGGTGAACTTACTGGTAATTATATCCATGCGTAGTTATAATTATTTGTTAATTGAAATGTCAACAAATATGTGGTCAAGTATGCAACTCTCCATGTGTGCGTCTTATATTGAAACCAAATTCTAACTAAAAATAAGTGGAATCAAAGTTTATAGTAGTGTTTTATAAAATCGCATATTACGGACTCAATGTAATAAAATAGTATATAAACACATGCGTTATGGATTTTTTGACTCGTGGGATTGTAAAACTTGCCTTTGACTCGAATTACAACCCTCGCACGAGCCAGAAAATCCGTCACGCACTTGTTGCATAATATACTATTTTGAGCTTTGGTGTCTTGCCCAAACTTTTGAAAGTTGTATTTGTGATATATTCATTGGTGAGCCAACTCATGGTCACTTCTCCAATGGGGTTTTTTCTATGCTGTCTAATGTTGTATAATGTCTAAGATCTAATTTCTGATGAGTCATAACTGCCACTATTCTCAGATCCTCTGCTACCAACGAGTTTTAAGTGCTACCTCATCGATAATAATTACAATAATAAATTAAGTTGTGATTGTGAGACTTTTCTTCAAAACCGTTATGAAGTGAAACTTATAAAAATAGATGAATTTTTTTTCCATAAAGTGGGAGGAACTATTTTGAACTCGATCGATTTTCTCTCATTGAGGTCGAAGCACAAACAGCCCCCCCCCCCGTTCCCCTCCCCTTCTTGTACGTGAGCACGCAAGTGCGTATAAACATTATCGGTAGCCTCGCTGGCTCATGGTAAGGTGATGCAAACATTCATTTGAACACGTGCAAGTTTATCAACTTTATCAGCTGAGACGGTAGAGATCGAAGAAATTTCACATCGCATGCTTAATAATTAATTGGGAAGTTATTGAAAAATGATTTCTTGGAGAGATTTGACCGTTACAAATGTAGATGCTTGTTTAGGAATTAAAAATGGTTTCCAAAAATCTAATTTTGATAAAATGGTGAAGGGGAGGAGATATAAATCGCGAATTTTTGGGCAGCATTTCAGTTGCAATCATACAGAATCTCTCACCAGAAGGCATACGTATCCTCGAAATCGGGGCATTAAGGTGGACTATGATTCAAATAATTATTATAGTGTGATATAGTGGAAAAGCATTTCGGCGTGGGTCCACCAGAAAATATCTGAAGTAGCATCAAGGATGTGCTGTTTTTTGGAGAGCAATTATGCTGTTATGAGAAAAAAGAATGAGCAAGGTGTTTCTCATGACTCACTCCTGCCGTTATCCGTTATCGGATGATTCCCAGAGGCGGCAATCTAGTGTAAATCATGGTTTTGAAATCTGATTGTGATTATTAAATATTCAGCCCGCAGACCATTAAGGGCTTGAATTCTACCATTATCATCACTGTGTGGACGTATTAGGCTTAGCTCTTGTTTCGCATTCACAACAATTCTCTGATAGTCTTCAGCAAATCCGAAAATCATGTTCGGAAGAAAGGATACAGCGAAATATCCTGTTTCATCCGTTATTTTTTTCTGGTTACTAATCTTCTAACCTTCATTGTCCATGAAGTATTTCTAGTTAGGACTCTGAGAGACGCAGTTCTTCATTAAGGTTGTCAAGCCAACGCTTTAATACTTATCAATTTCCACAAAAGTTCATTCATATCGTATTTGCTCGAATAAATGACAGATGGCATTATTCACAAGCATCGTGTTGACTATAAGTGTGTTACCAACCTTCGTCAATTGACCACAAGTGTGCAAGAAACTCTTGCTTAGAAGTAGATAGAGATCTGGAAGTGGGGTGGAAATACTGATTTCATCATTGTTGCTGAAGGAAGATGATGCAAATGGTTGGTGCGAATGAATCTCATAATGCCCAATGGATTTATCAAAGACTATCCTCTTCTGAATGTTCAAGATCTCTTCCATGGTAGATAACAGTAACGGCTAGTGATCTGCGAATTTGGGGACCTAGAGTCTTCAGCAACTCGATGTGAATTTGCCTTTGGTACTCAACCAAAGCAGCTCAATTCAAATAAAATTCTCACTAATAATGTGCAATACGAAAAAAATCTTCTCCGACAATCTTGAATTAATTGATAATCTACGATAAAAAATTGTCGGCATCTAAAGTTTGCAGGTGAGCTCTCCTTTTCAAACAATAATTTGTTGTCTGAGTCTCGAAATCACCAACTCTTCGATATAATCGTCGGTACTCGGTTTTCCAAATGAAGAAAAATTCCTGTGCGTTCAAAACGCTGACTCCGATACACGGAGAGAAATATTCCAGAAAAATTACGGAACATTTCACGTAATTCGCCAGCGAGAATCGTTTTCGGAGAATAAATCTCGAACTTTCAGTAAATTGTCAGTTTCTGTCAGAAAAAAATTACGAAAAAGTCACGTAATTTTCCTGGATGTTTTAAAATCGAACGGAACTTCAATTCTTATTGTGCCTCGAATATAAACATTCCTTGATATTCAGGAATTTTTACGGAATGTTCCGGAAAAATTACGAAACGTTGCGTAAAAATACCTCCCTCAGGGTGACTCATGGTTAGCCGTGAGGCGTCGGGCGCATGAGTCATTTTTACAGAACAGGTCGTAGAATTTATGTGATGATTCCTTCGCTTGTAGATTACGTGAAATGTTCCGTAATTTACCTTGAATATTTTTCACCGTGTATCTCATACCCTCCATTTGCGAGACTTAAAAATGTGGCTCTCATGCTGAATCCCCCATAGATCCAGTGTCCATTCTACGATGAATCTTTGGTGAGCGGTGCAAAGACTCGATACAAAACAGATATCATAAACAAATTAGAAAGGTCCATAATTATTAATGAATATAGTCTCTTGCCTCGCCAATCATGAGACTTCTCGTCTGGTATTTCAAAACACCGAGAAATGGTCGTGGAAACGAAAATACTACGTTGCAGTACACGTCGATTATTAATTTAGACCTCTGAAGGCCTATTATACTGTCAAGTTCGAGGTGATTCGATTTGTGAACGGAAGTGATTGTGTTCGCGCACCTCGGTGGGTAATGAAGATTCTGTTGAATGAATGTTAAATACCCATGCGAATTAACTTCGTTCACGGAAGTCACTGGTAATTCACAGGTGAAAATACTCTTATGATAATAGTACTACAACCACTTGTAGCGTAGATATGGATAATTTACGACGCCATATTTATAACGTTTTGCATCCAAATTTGGATGTAGACGGCGATGATGATTATGGTCCTCGAGTTTTTCATGTCGCTGGCGACCCATTCGAAGACATTGCTTATGATAATTCTGTAAAAATTTGTCATTTAAGCAAAGAAAGAGTATCGCAATTAATTGATATTGTTCGTAAAACTGCACCAGGTCCGACTAGGCGATCAGCTTTGGATATTCGCACAAAAGTAAGTAGATGAATGATAATTGATATAAATCACTTAGTCATTAAATTACATTATTGTTAATCATTGTCATCAGAAATGGTGTTTTGCAGATTGAACACCGTGTACCTTTAAAAGTTAAAAAAAAATATTTTCGAAACCAAGAAAGATACAGTATCTTTAGACTTATTTTGCAGACGAAAATAGGAGTAAGAAATAAGACTGACCAAATTACTGATTTTGCAGGTCCTCGCGGACCTACCATTGCGATTTTTTGCAATGGGTAGCTATCAAATGGATATTGGACTAGGCCGACATTCGGCTATCAGCCAGCTATCAGTGAGTAGATGTATTCACACAGTCATCGAGGCTCCAAATCATGACGAAATCATCGGGGAATACGTTGAATTCTACAGGAATACTGATGAAGTTCGAAGATTTTGCAACAGGTAAGTGCGAGTATCGTCGGATAAAATAAATTTTCAATAGGTTGTGTTCCAAGTCTTAAGTATAGACTCATATATTTGCAGGTTTCTCCGTCGATTGAATTTCCCTCATGCAATTGGATGCATTGATGGAAAGCCTGTTTTTTTCCACGCATCTAGAATCTGTTATATTCCTTTTTCTCTTTCTTTTTTTCGGGCTTAAACACTTGAAAACTGATACAATGTTTACTGTTTAATTTGTAAAATCATCACCATCACACATATGTTTATCTAGATGTACACTTCATCAAATACTGTTTCCTTTCGAGAGCCACTAGATGACCATTAGAGGATTTATATAAGTCTCACTTAAATACTTTTACCATTAATCTTTTTCCAAACTGGTTTTTATATATGTACATTTGTAAATATTTTTTGCTATCAATAAAAACTTAGTTAACCAAAAAAAAAAAAAAAGATGCATTGATGGAACTCACATCGCAATCGTCCCCCCTACTATTCATCATCCAATGCACCCCGAAAACGTCTACATGAACCGTAAAGGTTACCATCCTTTGAATTTCCAATTGGTAGGTCAAGTGGTCGATGGAAAAAAAACTGCCTGTTATTATTCTACTATTGCACTTTTTTTATGTCGTACTTGTTTGTGATACTGATTTTAAAATCTTGAAAGTCAATGCCAGATATCCAGGAAGTGCAAATGATCGTGCTATCTGGAACAATAGCAACATTCAACCATCGATGCGCAGATTACACAATTATAATGATGAACAATTCTATTTGTTAAGTTGCATAATTTTCAGTTTGCGTTTGATCCAGTCCCATAATTTGAAAAATTTGCTTAATCTATAAACGAAAAAAGTTGACATGTAATTTTTAAATCCCTACCCTTCCTTCTTCCAAAAGTATCCAAGGTAAAATAAAAATTATGAATATTTCTAGTTGATGTAGGATATCCTTTGCGTCCTTGGCTTATGGCGGCATTCAAAGATCCATTGGACGGTTTGCCTGAAGTAGCGTTTAAAAGAGTATTTTGGTGTGCACGATCCATCATTGAACGCGGCAATGGGACCTTGCACTTGCGTGTACTCACAGCGTTGACATGTTAATATTTGAATGGCATATACGTGACGACTACATGCGGAGCTACAATTGCTTACGCGTAGTGAACTAAAACGCTCAGGATGAGTGTAATCACGCTGAATACACTCCAGTGAGTAAAATCTATCGGCATGACATCTCCATCGACGTAACCTAAATCACACTCCTTCGCGAAAAGGAAATTGTGAAACAAATCGATTAGTTGGTTTTTTAATATTAAATGGACGATTTTGAGGATGAATGAAAAAAATGTTTTTGCATCTATATTTATGGAAAACGATGACATGGAGTACGAAGTGATTAGGAAGTGGCCAACACCAAATCAAGTGGAAATTGAGTCAGAATTGACCAGTAAACATCCGACACCCTCAAAGAATGTTGCAAAATCAATTGAAAATGCAAAGGCTAAGGCCATGCCAGATGAATCACGAGGGAGGTACATGACATCTTACAAGAAATACTAAATGTGGATCAAGGACAATGCGTTTCCGGACAATTCTCCTGGGCATATTTTTTCTGAGGTAGTTTTGGCATATTTGAGTGAAAAATCAGAATCATGGGCTCTAAGTTGTCTCTGGTGTAAATACTCTGGACTTAAGTGTGTTATTAATAGGCTTCACAGAATTGAATTGGGTAAATACAACGAAGTTATTCATTTGTTGAAAAGAATGAAGAAAGCTTATGAGCCGAAAAAAACTGCAATTTTTTGGGAGCATCAAACTTCACTCTTTATTCGCGAAGCTTCAGACGAGGTCTATTTAGTAGAGAAAGTTAGCCATCAAATAAATGTAGAAAAAACTGATAATAAATCAATTTCTGTCCCTCATAAACTTACCCCATTTTTTGTAGGTTGCTCTAATTTTCAGCTTTTCTGGTGGTTGCAAAACTATTGAAATGTGGAAATTACAAATAGAGCACGTTCATAACTATGTTGAGCATGGAACCAACGGGCGTTTTTTCAAGGTTTTTCTTCTTGTCACCGAAACCAAGAAGCCAAGACCTCTCACTAGTACAGGAGAGTATTATAAGATTCTTCAAAGATACATGAACTTTGTGACGAGGCACTTTTTATTTGGCCCCTCCCCAGCCCCCTAATTTACACTTCCTTTAGTAGGAGTAATTAGAATTAAGTTAGAGTTATAAGAACACGGCAACAGGTTAGGAAACCTGTCACCGTTGGCTGCCACTCCCAAAAATATTCCTTCCCCTTGCCCGGCGCCCTACCGCAGCACTGCACTCACGTCCGGCAGAGACACCGTGGCGAAAAGGAGAAGCCCCCCCGCACCCGCCGATCCGCTCGTCGCCACACGCGGCGTGGTTAACAACCACCGAAACCCGCCACTCCTACGTCACAGCCCACGTGACCCGGAAAAAGGAAAAGGAACACCTATTAATATGGCACAACGGATAATTAGGACGAGGACACCCGATGACGAGTGTCCCCGATTGACCCCGATTATCATCGATAATTGGGGAAGAAGAATGACGAGGATGGGGAAACCATCACTCGTAATACAGCTGCCCCGTGCGTCACACAGATTTTGAGGAATTTTTGAGAGAGCCTTGTTGTGAGAGAATTTTGAGGAGAGTTTTGAAGAGAATTTTGAGGAGAGTTTTGAAGAGAATTTTGAGGAGAAATTTGAGGAGAGTTTAGAGGAGAATTGTCGAGGAAGTGTGAGATTAATTGCGAGGAATTGGTGTAAGACGTGCCCGTGGAAAACTCAAGACAGACCCAGGAGTGACGAACGGAGGAAAGGCCATTGTGTGGATTATTTTGTGTGTGCTGAGGATCGTTCAGAAAGGATTGGAATAGCCGCAATACCCGTGAGTACCCTGTACTACCTTTCCTGCCCCAACACATATCAACGAACCCCCTGCAATATCATTCCCCCCAACGGTGAGCCTTCAGTTAAATCTTTTCGCTGTAAATCAAGCCCCCTAATTATTATTATCATTTCAGTCGGACCCCTCACTTCTCCCCCCTTTTT
>NW_011887786.1:391700-418028 GCF_000806365.1 Fopius arisanus | reverse complement strand
CCCCCGCAAATTTATAGACATTTCCCCAGTAAAGTTAAATATTATATTTCATTCCCGAATATCGGGCCTTTGCCAGGAATTAATCTATTTTAATTCCCCGGCCAAGCTCACAACATATCACCTGATCATGCAACAGTGCCAAAAGTTTTTGTGAATTATCAGAAAAGGACGTGTACAAATCAACCGATTAGCAGAGACAAAATTTCTTCCTTTGCAAAAACAATTGCTGAATACTTGGGACTGCAGAATCCAGAACAATATAGTGGTCATTGTTTTCGTCAGGCAGGGACTTTTCAGTTTACTGATATTGCAGCAAGCGTGACAGATATTATCGAGCTTGGTAGATGGGAATCCTTCAATTCGGCCAAAGGATACGTAGAAGATTCAGATGTCAATAAGAATAAATGTTGCAAGATTATTTTTTACATCAGATTCGCACAAGCCTTCGTCAGCTAATGCTTCAGAAACGCCAATGGGGTTCACATGCGCAACAAAGTTGTGTAACGTGACATTTTCTTAGGAGACGGAAAATGCCCATTACCTTCGCCCTACTTCCCCTAAGCCAAATGAAATGCTGCTAAAATTCAAAATCATGGGCGCCATGTAATTTTTGGCCAGAATCACCAAACCGGAGAACTCCCTAACGCTAAAAACAAATAACGTCGAAATTCGTTACCCGAAAATCGTACCTCAAAACTCTAACTATTTTCTATAAAATCAAAAAAAAAAGGAAAAACCAAAAGGGAACGGAAAGGAGGATTAGGCTTGCCTGGAAAGGTAACGGACCCGGGGTTGCCCAGCATGCCGGTTGGGGAGAGGGGGGTGGATCGTAGATGGGCACAAGGTCATTGGAGAAATCCGGAAAAAGTTCCAAATAGGAAGAAAGGAGGCAAGAAATAAATTACTACCAAAAACTATTGCCTTTACGTGTTCCGCTATTGCAGGTCAAAATCCAGTACAAGAATAATAATCAATTCTAAACATATTTACCCAGGTAGGAAAAAACGATTGGGCCGCGCTTGGTCCAAGCACGGAAGCCAGGCTGCCCAGGCTTGGGACCCAATTCCCAGTCGGGATTGCACCAGGTTTGGTTGTAGTCTGGGATGATAACATGGGGCCAGGTTTAGTACCAAACTTCGGCCAGGCTTTGGGCTCCAAGCTTTGGCCAAGCCTGGGATTGTCATCCTGGCCAGCATTGACCCAGACCCACTGCCAGACTTAGACCCATTTCTTCCCCAGGCTTTAGTCATTGTTCATTCCAATTCGACAATTACCTAGATTAATTATATAATCAATTAATCATAATTATTTGAACGAAATAACGTATTTATTTGTCCAGAAATATTCAAAATTTATAAATGATTTATTAACAAAATGGCATACAGAACAATATTTCTTATACAATATTCTTACATTATTTGATCTCTCACTATCTTTTTAACTAAGAATATAAATATCTGGAAAATATAAAAAAAATACATAGAATGAAGAGGAATCACGTCATAATCATCCCATGAAACAGAAACTCCAATCATTTCCATGAATATTCGTCACCTGTATTCAACACAACTATAAATAAAACTTTGAATTTCAAATGAAAAAGGGTAAATATTCCTTCTGCTCCAGGATTCCCATCACGCTGATCGCGACCGTCTCTTCGAACCAGTTGACCGAGCATTGCGCCCACCCTCTCGGTCACCAGCACCTGACAACCAGGTGCTTACCTCTGACAAAATTTTCTTCTCATCCGATTGAGCACCTAATTTTTCCCTTATTACATCGATCAAAAATTTGCATACGGCAGTGTCTTTCAAACTCTTCTTCTGTTTTTTCCCTTTAAACTCCTTGCCATACCCTGAATATTCCAGCGCTACCGCTTTCTTCATGATTGCAGCCATGATCGTTGTGACGCATGATTTTTCATCAGTTTTGTTGGCAATAAGAATCCTCATGAACGCACGCTAAAAAGGAGAAAGCGTAGAGGGGTTCATGAAATCTCTGATAATGAGAAAAAAATGAATTAATTAATTTTTGTTACTTTACCAGTGAATTCATGAGATCTGCGTCCATTGCCAAAGTTCTGTCATATTCGGTGAATTCTTGATCAGATTCAAAAGGAAGGGGTGTAGATAGTCGTGCTCGTACGTCCATCATATTTGGGCCAGGAGCTTGAGGGAGATTTGCGCCAATGATTGTTGTCTTGAGCTCATTGACCGACTACCTTATATCATAGGAAATCCTTCGTCTTAAATTCTCCAATTTTTTATCAATTTTTTGTTCGATGTACTTTTCCAAAGTGGAATTCAGCATGGAACTACTCTCATCCTCATCCTCAGCTCTGAGTCGAGAGCTCTTTGGAGTTTCTTTTGGGCTGCAGATAGAAGACAATACCTCCCCATCATCGATGATGGTAGAAGCTGGTCGTTTTCGGTTACCTCATGAAATCAGCAGAAAATAGTTCAAGTTGTTGGCCGTGATATTACCTTCAAAAAAATTTGAAAGCTGAAGAATATAAACGGATTTTACTTGAATCAATATTGATGAATGATGGAGGTGGTGTCAAAGCTAATTCATCGTTAATTTTTTGCGATGAGTCGATTGATTTTACAGGGGATAGAGATCCTGGTGACAGCCCACGATGGAAATTATTCTCTTCAGAATCACTAATGACCATGGCTCTCGACAAATTGACATTTTTTGTGGTTGAAAGTTGATCAGATCTTGGAGGTGTACCTGGCAATGTTTGAAAATAATATTACATTCCTACTCACTATTTTTTTGCTGTGAACATTCTTTAAATACTCTCAAGGAGAAAAATTTTCTGTAGAAGTACAAGCTAATTGAGATGAGTTTGAGTCAGTACTATGGACTGGATTCAGACATAATCACAGCAATTATTACCTGCTTCTGAAGATTTTAACTCATTCAAGATCACAGGAATTTTCGAAGTATCTTGCCTGCTACAAGTTCGCGTATCATCTGTAAGAGTATTTTTCCCGGGTCAACACCCCGGGATAATCCTCGAACTATTCTGGCTGCCGCCTCTATCGTTCACGATTGGGCGCCAGCCAGGTTTTTCTGGAAAACCTGACGGAAAACCAGCTGCGAAGGAATTTCGTCAACTCCGCGGACTCTCGGTGGCGGGTCTCACAATGCCGAGCCAGCATCAGCATGACACGGTAGAGTGGGCGAGGTTCACCAACGTACCAGTAACTTCAATCACTAACTTCTGCCGTGCTTACGGCATCGTCAACGATATCTTTCGGGGAACGTATCCCTCAGACTCTCGTGGAGGGATATGACCATCCCTCTCACGTGGTACTCTCTCCTTTGGGGTGGCTCAACCCCAGACAAGACACAGATTACCTGCGAATTCTTCTTACCCCGCAGGGCGCCGAACTGCTCGAGGCACATGCGACGTAGGTATCCGGAGACCTTTCTCACCCACCTAACGTCCACCCCAACTCGAGAGCTCGGTAATAGCAATCTCATCGCGAGTCAAAACTAGAGTCACTTCCCATGGAGGCGCGTGTGACCGGACCGACGGGAAACGCCTTGAATCCCAGCCCTTAGTCCACCCCAACACCATGGATTTCGCCCTAGAGATGAATCTCTGTAGCCTCGGACTCTCGTCCGTAGCCTCAAAGTAATCCATTGCACTGATCGGGGACACATAAGTGTCCCCTTCTCTCGCTATTCCAAGATTCCTTGGAACCACGTACCCTTCATAATCCCGGCAGGGATTATTGCCACCAACTGATCCCGAGCTCCTAAAACATCCGCTCGAGACCAGCACTCAACGCGAACTGTCCTGAAATCTACCAGGGCCTTCTCCCCCTAGTCTGAGCATCTCCGTGACTGTGGGTCATCCGTTACCCCACAGCCACCAATCAACTCGACGGGATCCCGGGGGCGCTAATCCTTTCACCTAGCCGTTGGTCCCTGGTCTAAGTCGACGGCGCCCTTCGGAACCACCCAGTTGGAACGCCTGTACGTCGGCCCTGATCTCCCTAACACAGCTGGGTGGATTTCCGAATTGAGAAACAGCTATCGTCAGCGCCATCACAGTGCTCCGAAACATGGTCTCACCCTACCACGTTTCTTCCCACTGTGTGATTGGTCTAATTTACCTTCGGAGCGGCCTGATTGGCCGTCGTCCGATGGTCCATTCATCTTTCGCTCGGCTATTTCAGCCGGCGTTAGATGTCGTTCATTTCACCGAGTTGTCTTGCTCGTGATATTCCCTAGTAACGAGAAAATCTCGTTACACATCATCATTATCACTTCCAGAGTCAGACACTATCGAGTGAACTCTCTTAAATTTTTTCTTAAGCTTGTGCCGTCTACCTACGAAATGTCGCAATTGTGATGCTTGAATCGGTAAAAATTCTGTTCACTTGATATAAACTTTTCTTTATAATCAAATAAATTTCCCTAATACAAGAACTATTCTAATGATCGTGACCGATTAATGCAATAGCTTTTTTTTTATCTTCGCACAGTTTTTGGAGACAAATTACTCAATTATAGAATTATTGAAAATTAGGCAATTCATGAATTTTTTCTATAATTATTGTGAAGAATCAGTGTAAAAATGAAAATATCTTGAAGGATATACTCGTATTTCACGAAATAAACCAAGGAATTGAATTGTAACATTTTTCTTTACAAAAGTTGAGTCATTTCGAGGAGTCGAATGATTTCTGTTACGAATTTAATTTACCACAAAAAATCTCAGTATTTTTATCTACAAATCTTATCATTTAAATAAAATTCTACAATTGAAATAAAAAAAATGAGGAAATTCTGTTTATTAATGTTTAATTTTATTGAGTACTAGTTCCTTCTATCCTATTAAAAACTGCAATCGGAAAAATCTTCCTTGATGATTAAGGTTTTTATTATTATTCATAGCCATTACCTATACCTGGAGTTTGATTTCGAGAGGGCATTGTGATCCTGGTACTCAATACCTCGTCTAACTTAGCTTTTGAAACAGCCTTTGATGTGATTGCATTTTTAGATTTTTTGAACGATCGGTCGATTTCAGTGTCAGTTGTTTCACAGTTAAGAGTATAATGTGCCTTTTTCAATCGTCTACGTCCCTGTTCTAGATTCTCTGTAAACAATAAATGCAAAACTGTCCAATAGCTAACTAAATTCATTATACAATGGTTGAATTATTCCAAATTTTATTTACCTGCGCCTGATATGAAGGGAAAAGGTTAACTATTCCAAGAGTTCTTGGGTGATTGAGATGTGCTGAGATATTCATCAAGAAGATGATATTCTTCTTCAGGTGGAAATTTGCAGGTCTGTTCATTTCCTTCACCATGGAACCATTTTTTCCAGACTAAATCAATGCAGGCTTGTCCATGAGAATTTTTCTCCTGGAACTGGATGACCGCCATTGGCTCTCTGGGATTTTTCGGATTTCGTGACGGATGATTTGATTTCGACACAATTATATCCACAATTGCAGATATTTATGAACAAGTGGAAGCACAAAGATGATTCTGTAAAGTGTGCTTTGTCTATTGGTGGTGTGCTATCCCTCACCGGTGTCCGGTGTTCGGTGGTTTATCGGTGTCGTCTGCTGATGGTTATCAATTCACGTATCACAATGCACAATCTGACAAATCATTGACTCTCATTTATAAATTTATAAATGCCTAAACGTTAATCTCCATTTATAAAGGTCTAAACGTCAATAAGCCCGAATTGAAAAAGAAATGTTTGATCGTGGACATAAGTAATTAGGGAGGTTATGTTGGGCTCTAAACGCCGCTGCATCATCCAGTGCGCAGTTTTTCATCACACAGCAGTTAGTCATTAATTTCATAACACTTATTCATTAATTTTTTTAAATCGAATAACTTACTCGTTTTCACAATTTCTATTTCTTTTCGAGAACCACGATTAATTCACGTTGCACGTGCAGTCATGCCCGGCGACTGTGCGATCTATGTGGCGGCGTCACTGCACTCGAATCGCGTCGATACACCAATCGATTCAGTGAATTTGAAAGCTATTTTTACTTGCCAAATTTAATTTATCCCTATTGAAATTTCATGTTTTTTTTACAAGAAGAAAAAGATATTTATTTAAGATATTCACTTTCTCCCATATTCTCTTCATCTACGTAAATCTTTGTTAACATATACTATGGAAATGATTTGTCTGTAACTTCTGGAAATATGAAATAAAATACTCACTTATGCCAAAAACTCTTCAGTTCACTACACGGATACTTACACATAATTGAGTTCTACTCGTGGAGGAGGGTAATGACGTATTGTTGTTCACGAATATTCAGCAGAGCACATTTGTGTTTGATTTTCACGGCCGCCTTACATTTCAAACAAGCTCCCCAAGACTTGCTGAGGATTATTCCCACTTTACTAGCAAATTCTGGAAAACTGAAAGCTTCACCCCTATCACTCTCCTCTTGCCCTAGGATGTAAAGACTATCAATGTTGTTAGAAATTTTCGTTTTCCCCGGTTTCGCAAGAATTTTTGATATAATGAATGCTTTTCCATTATTCAGCAGCACAACATTGTTTGGGTGAGTTGTGGTTAATGTGAGGCCATAGATTTTTATAATATTCGATGTGACGTATGTTTCGTTGTGAATTTCCATCGTCTCAGGATGCCTTGCAATCTTCCAATCGCTCAATATATGCTTCTTTTGAATCATCATCTCTTCACCAGACTCCATCTCTATGAGTCGATTGACAATTTGTGTTAGGGGTTTGTTATTGGAGTGAACTAGTTTTTTGAAAAGAACAATATAACTCTCTCCCTAGAAAGCTGACAATTCATTTAGAGGAATTTGAAAATAGTCAGCACCGTCAGCAACATGAATTGTACTATGCCAACTCAGGACTTGAGCTCCTTCATCTTCATAGACTTGAGGTAATGTTTGAAAAAAAATGTTCAGCAAAGATCGCGCATAATTGCTCAAGTCAGTAACTAATTGTTTGCTATTTAAAATGCGACAGGCAAAAACAAGTAGAGAGAAATGACGATGAAGAGGCTTAGATAAAATATCTTGGAAGACAACAATCCTATTATAAAAAGGACAAACATCGAGACTATCGATATCTCGAAACTCTGTCACGCTTATTCCTCATTGGTTCAGTCATCTGAGGCGGCTAATTTGAATCCTATTATAAAAAGGACAAACATCGAGACTATCGATATCTCGAAACTCTGTCACGCTTATTCCTCATTGGTTCAGTCATCTGAGGCGGCTAATTTGAATGTGGAACTCATTTACATTAACAATTTTTATTCCTATCCTAAAAAGGATAAACATCGAGACTATCAATATCTCGAAACTCTATCACGCTTACTCCTCATTGGTTCAGTCATCTGAGGCGGCTAATTTGAATTTGGAACTCATTTAAATTAACAATTTTTAATCGCGATTTTTATAATTACAGCGCGCTGTAGCGCGCGTTCGTTCTCGTACCACAATAATTGAGAACAAACTTATATTGTGAAGCCTTCCACTTCGATATATTATCGATATCGTATTCTTTTCTTTAAAATTCAATAGGGATATCAGCACGTATTTCTTTCATTATTCCCTGACGTCGACGAACATCAGCCAATTTAATCCTTTTTGTTGAACTCCTCGTCATCCACTTATCCAATAACCATTTCGTGTTGTTTGAATAAAATAAATGCATAACATCTAGTGGCATTTGTTTTGTGAGATCGAAATTCTTAAGAGAGAGCAGTGGGGATGCACAACCTTCATGATGATGTTTTGCCTGAACTCGTGTTTCATAAGATAGCTTGGTACGTTTCTCTGCATCAATTTCTGGATAAATTCGTTTAATTTTTCTCCCAGCACCCACTGAAATGCCTTTCGTAAAACACCTTCCATATGCATAATAGGCTCCTGGGATTTTGCTGCAGCAAGCAAATGCTCGAGCCGGTGCATCAGCTACTATTGCTGTTAATTTAATCTCAAATGTCTTTCCATCAATACACAATCCGTTCTCCTCCAATTCATTACATTCTTCAACAAAATCAGCCAGAAATTCTGTTACTGAAAGCGGTTTGCCGTTTCCACAGTAGATTGCTGCAACAAATGGTTTGGTAGTGTAATCTGGATGATATATCTTCATTGAAATGGGCCAAATTTCTTTCTTAGAGTTGGGATAAACTTGCATGCCATCAAGATGGGCCACAAGAGAAATTTTGTTCTCTAGATAGATATTTCTTGAAATACTTTTTTTAAGGCCTGAGGCTATTCCCAAGTACTCGAATTCACCGTCAGTATTATGAATACTTAGCATGTTTCGTAACTCTCTTCGATGGGGAGTTTGCAATAGCTGCCTGACAGTTTTGGGCAAAGATATAAACCCTTCACTCCTGAGTAGGGCCAACAATTCATTTCCTGCTTTTTCTGACATATCCTTTCTAAATTTTCTCATCCATGCTCCTATTTTCTGCTCCATGCCCCTTGGGTCTGATTTATTACGTGTGGTCCCACCATTGCTTGCACTGATGTTCTCTGCTTCGCTGGATTCATCGTCCACGACATCACCCCAGTCACCATCAACATCATCTCGTGAGTCAGTATCAATCTGATCCTCAGCACTATCGCCACCATGTGCAATATCATCCCCGCTAATTGAAGGCACCATGCATTCATCACTCGTATTTATAACCTCTCCAACAGCCACAGCACTATTGTCACCATTCCCCACAATTACTTTTCTCAAATTCTCAGTCTGAATAGATTCATTTTTTTTCAATTTTGCGAAGTGTCTGCATTTTTTTACACGTCTATATGAACTTGACGACATATTACAATATAAATATTGACTTGTCACTCACTACAATAAAGATTACGGACACTGATACACTCAACATTCACACATACACTCAACACTCAACATTGGGGAGACCATTCTTAGTCGACCATCAGACCAATTCTGGTGACTCAGATCTGGCTTGCCAAGTTTTTCACGTGCTTGGCCAATGCTTGGAGTAAGATTCGCGACCCAAGCCTGGTCAGCCAAGCTCTTCGCCTGCTCGGCCCTCTCTTGGGGCAACCTTGGCGACCCAAGCCTGGCCAACCGAGCTCTTCGCCAGCTTAGCCCTTCCTCGGGAAAAACCTGGTGAGCCAAGTATGGCAAATCCAGCCTCGTGCCAGTCCTGGCCCGTTTCGCCAACTCTGGCATTTCCTACCTGGGTACTCACATATTCTACTTCAAAATTTTATTAACATGTTTAGTCTCTCTAAATATGAACGTCCCATCAAGATTCCCAAATACAAATTTAACTGTTCTCTTAAATTATAGCGAAACATAAATCCCCCAACAAAATCCGAAACATATCGTTAATTATCCCACATTCACAGAGAATAATCCCATCGGAATTTGGCCTCAAGGATTATCGATTGGCGATAATCCGAGGAATAACCGAATTATTATTTTCACCGGGGAAATCGATAATTTCCCGGAATCGACCCCACCACGGGTGAGCGCGAGAGAGAGACGGCACTATGCCTCACTGCTCGGTTAGCAGCGAGGAAAAATCCACTTCGAGAAACTCAGCCTCCCTTAAAATTAGAAAACTTGCAATCCGCTGAGCAGATCCCGGAAAACCCTGAACAATATTGTTGAGGACCCTATTCTCCACAACCCCACGAAATTTTATGCATGAGGGTGCATACCGGAACCCTGTAGGCTAATTAATAGCCACGAGGAAATTTCATGCGCGATCTCCACCTGTTGCGCGTAGCCACTCGATGGCTGCCTCGATGGCGCCACGAGGGAGAACCACTGGCCTTTCGTTGGCCGTGAACAATCTCACAAAAATCCGCGGTAAAAGTACGCGCGAACCCCCCAAAATCGCACCCATAACCTCCCAACCGCATTGGGGGAAAACATATGCCGAAAATAATCGGAAAATCCCTCCACAAAACCTTTAAAACCACCCAAAATTTGGGGGGCACAACCGACGCCATTTCCATGGCTCGGATAATTATCACAACCGCCAAAATTTTCTGGGGAGTCGCCAAAGGGGAAAAATGGACTAAATTGTGCCGTAAACTCACGGTTGATCCCCTGGATGCCTTCCTCTTCCTCTTTTGGACCATCCTGGGTGGAATTGAATGTCCTCAGTGGTGCACTGTATCACTCACGTACTCACTGTTTCGCGGTTGATGCGTAACTGATTTTCGGAGGTCAGTGTCGCGTGACACTGACCCCCCTAATCACGCCTACCAATCGATCGGGTGTCAATTGGTGGATCCCTCTGCCCTATTCCGGGCGAAGTCCTTCGCGGGGGAATTAATTCAAATTTGAGTTAATTCCCTATTCCTAAAATTAATCTATCACCCTCATTTCTTCAGGATCGGTTCTCCTAGATTCTCGGGATCAAAAGATCTTTATTCCTAACCCTTAACCATAATTTTATTTCACTCACCTGTAATTTATTCGGCAATCCGCCGTGATAACGCCCGATTTTATCCCGAGCGGCCTTCCACCCGTAATCAATTTTGGCAATCGGCCGGGATAACGACTGATTTTATCTGGAACGGCCTTCCACCCGTACCAATCGATCCCCAAAAACCCTTTTTCGTGGATTGCCGGCTTTTCAGCCGGACCTACCCGATTCGGAGGGCTTACCCTATCCTTCTCCTAAAATCCCCCTAACCCTGAACCTAATTACACCTAAGCCATCCCAAAGGGGGGAGTCCTAATTTAGCCTAAACCTAACCCGTCTTCTAGTTGTCTCACTCTCTCTCTCAAAGTTTTTCTTGGGGATCCTAACGGGCATCCCCGATCCTCGTTACAGTTGATAAAAAAATCCCGTCTGCAGCCATCTACACCGACAAACACAAAAATCTGACACATTGCAATTGAGTAAACAACGGATTTAAACTAAGAATCATCGCCAAAGTCGGCGAACAACAATGTTGAACACCAGGAGAATCCACGGCTGCAGCTATCTATGTCGCAAACAAAAAAATCTTCACACATTGCATAGTTGAGCGCACAAGAAATTCAAATCAAGAATCATCATCAAAATCCTTTCACAACAATGTTGAACACTAGGGAAATCCCAAAGATGAATTACCACTACAAGACTCTCGAAACACCAATCACCAAAACGAGAAAAAGTTCAATATCACAAACTTTTTGGTGACCATTAGTGTCCATTAGTGAAGACTGTGAATTTCAACTTCACCAACTACCACAACATTTACTTCAAATGAAAAAGAGATTGGATTGAAGAATATTTAAATTTTATGAATGTATCAAAGACGAGTAATATTGAAGACTGATACTCATTAGAGATAATTCTAGAAGAAAATCTATTTCTCCATGAAGGCTGTTGCTGTCATTGCTGTTGGAATCCAAGAGATATCATTTTAATCACCCAATATAATTATTAACAATTATGTTTTGCTATATATAAAGCGCGTTATGGTGGAAAATAAAGCTTAAAACTTCTGAAAATGAAAATTTTTCTTTATTTTTCATATAAGATGTTTATTCTCATTTAATGTGATGAAAATAACTCAGGCACTTGCAAGCTAAAATAGTATACGCCGCTCGGCCCGCTGAGTTTCTGCCCTTGCAGCGTAATATACTATTATCGATAAGATTTCGTTGTTTATTAAGACATCGCGTTCTTCACTACGATCCAACCACTGCTGCAAAAATCACTAACACTTTCGCAATTCTCTGTAATATGGCGATCATAGACAGCTTCGTATTTCCTACAGAAAAAAATAACCCATACGTAAACCAGTAATAGTATGATATAATTCATGATGCAGAATGGGATGAGGTTAATATCCATGTAGCACGTATGAATCCGGAATGAGCGGTAGGTCGAAAGCTTCCTCAACTTATTGTGAGAGACTGTTTTACGTACACTGAGAAAAAAATATTCTTTTTGGAAGATACATATAACTGGTCTGAAGAGAATTTGTACTATTTCTCACGATTATAGACGAAGTTCTCCACATCAATACATATAATTTAGACTGTATGTATAATATTTTTGAGATGGTTTTGATGATAAAATGTCTTGTACATGGAACTTAATTGTTAAAAACCACTCTTTCCGGGTTAAAACCAAGGATGAAAATAATTGCATTGCAATTAAAAAAACGCTTACTTAAGAGGAGAGAAGACTTAATTCGGTCAGGAAGAAATCGATTCACCATGATTGAAAGGTTAATTCGAAGAGTATAATCTTATTTATTTTTAACTGATGTGTGGAAAGCTTGTTATGCAGTAATATTATATATTTCCAATTACTTTTTACCTGGAACTCATCTTTTCAAATCTTCTTACAAAGATGTATCCAATTTAGAACTTTAGTTCCAATGGAAAGCTACTTAAATCTTTGAGGTATGTCGATAGTACTAACGTTCAATATATTGAACCTCGTAATGACTCTTCCATTACTCTAATGGAGATAATCCACTCACTTTGAACTCAAGATTAAGAATATTCTGTACGACTAACATTATTTCTCAATCCAAGATTACGTTCTTTGATAGGAAACCAGATCAGATTGTCGTCTCCGAATATTTACAATATTTCTACCAGTATTTGCATCCTCAACAGAAGATTGCTTATATACTGCTATAAAGATTATATCTATTATCAAGTGAAGCTGGCTACTGGCTTTTAAGATTAAATACTATGAAATTTGAAACATGAATTTATTTGAAATATATAACTCTCAATTGATGCTGGAGATGGTTTTATTGTGAGTGTAAACTATTCCTTTCGTTTCAGTAAAAAAATTAATTCCGCAAAGGAAACAAAAATAATTAATTTAGGCCAATTCTTTTTCATTTACACTAAAAATTTTGGTTATAACAAGATTTTATATGCTTCATTAAGTCTTCCTTATTCTGCTGGGGGCAGAGCATTTGTTGAAGAATACGATCAGTGTGAGAGCAGTTTATTTGAATCGAACAGAGGAAACTGGTTTTCATCATTTTATGTCATACTGATAATTATTTCCACCGTAATTATCTTATGTAGTGGTTCGGGCGAATTAGAATTAATTTATTATTGTAAATTGATTCTAGTCGACCTGGTAGCCACAAAATAATATTTTTATTTAGTGGATACTTATACTTTAAAGTGCTGGGCACATCTGCACTTCTTAATCAGTCCTCGGGAAGAATAAATAATAAAGATAAAAATAGAAGAAATCAAGTTAATGAGCTTAGGGTTTGATTAGATAGAAAGTAACCAACATATTCAGTAAGTACTTACAAATCATCTCATTCCTCACTCATACTCATCCGTCCGCTCGTTTCACAATAGGTTTGTACTATCTGGCTCACACTTGAGCTAGTACATAAACAACATCTTAATATTACGGATTTAGTTGATTGGTAATGTGTCTTTTGCACAGAACTCCACTTAGGGTGCACGGGATCGAGTTATTTTGCACCTCGTTTGCCGGATCCTTGTGGAGTTAGATTTTGTAAGATAATGGGAGCGATCACCACGAAGATGGGCGTGATTGTGATCGATGTCAATCCCAATTTACTCGGACTATCGGTAAGCGCCGGGCAGGAGAAATTTAACTGATTCCGGAAAAAAGTACCAAACGATCTCGAGGAGTTCGCCCCTTTGTACGTTCTTTGATGAAGCTAGGACGAGACTGACTAGCTTTCGATAATCAGTCTCAGTGGAAGTTCGGTCGATGCCCGAGAGCATTGACCGAACTGCTGATTCCTCATAATTTTTGGTTCATTCGTCGAATTGATGCATTCCGCGGGCGAACCGTGTGAGGAATTGCGAAATCGGTGAGACTTGCTCGTTCGATTTCGCTTATTTTAATTTAATTTTATTTCATGAAAATTCCAAACACAACACTTATTACTTAGTTTTCCAAAATAAGTATATATTTTTCCTTATCAAGTTTCGCTGCGCTATGCACGATCATCAATTACTTGATCTGAGTGAAAAAAGGTTGGCTCAAGAAATTTAATACTTTTGCATAGTGGAAAACAATTTTTGACCTATCATTTTGTTGGTATAAGAAATTTAGATTTGCATTGATCTTGCGTTCATTGAAACGAGAAATGAATATGTAAACTCAACTATTCTATTTAATAATAAAGTGACGTGAGACAATTGTGAAGCAACCATTAGCACCGAAATTCTCGACGTGATAGCGCGTTCGTGAGTGCCCGAAAATTTCAAGTAAGTTTGCCATTATATTTTATTGCTTTCAAAGGATCATTATTCGATGTTTAACAATAATGTGAACGGTTATCGTTTTTTAAATTGAATTTTCAATTACTATTCATAGTTATAATTTCATATTATAATTTAATTTTTCAATATAATAATATCGAACCAGACATGAGTTTTTAATTTGATAAAAACAGTTGTGAAATGTAAGAAAATAGATTCCAAAAAACAATATCCTCTACAAATTAAAATATATGGGATCCAAGAAAACAGGATTATCTCAAACTGATCTTATTTGTGTTACAGCAAGATGAAGTTCAACAAACAGACCAGATTCATGGTATCGTTAATCAAAGCCTATCCACCAGTATGGGATGAATATTCCTCGTTGCATAAGCATGGACTGATTAAGGACTGTTTTCATCAAATAGCGTTGGTGATGGCAGTTAATTTTTGGGGTCAAACAATTTCAGGTAATTACAATTCTAATATTGTCAATTTGTCGCATTTTAAATGCTTCGATCTTTTGCTTTTTAATTTGCTAATTCCTCATTTTCTTACCATTTTTATTCCTTATTTCTCTTAGATTATTTAACGTTGTAATTTTTATGCGTAATTGCACTGTTGGAAAATTACAGGGGAAATTTTTAATGAAAAACATGTTCATTTTTAGTAACGTCCAATTTACTTGGAATTTTCATACATGTTATTATTGATAAATCACTTAATTTTCTTGAACATCCAATAAAATCCAAATTTTTATACAACAATGAAAATGACTAGTAATCCTAAATATTCTGGGAACTTTCCCGCTGAGTTTTCAAGCTGCTGAACTTAGCACTTGAATTTGAGGCACGTTCTGACAAGGTATTATTCTCAATATGGTACATGATATATAATCGCATATCACTTCTATTTATAGTGCCAGATTTAAAGAAAAAGTGGACAACGGTAAAAATTTGGTGGCTACAACATAATAAACAACACCATGGAGATGGTAAATTCGATTGCCCCATACAGAATTGTGCTGATGCATGTCGAGCTCTGACATTTTTGAACCGAGTCAGCAATTATCGGATGTACATCAGGTAAACAACATCCATAATCAATTCTATTGGTTTTTGTTCCGTATATTGCGAATGATTTTGATATATTTGTCTGAAACGACACCAAAAGGAGTATGAGGCAGAGAGATCATTCCAGTACTCCACGTCCCCGTCGCTGTATACGCCAGAGCAAGAAAATCCGAAGCAGTTGTTGCGATTGATCTTCTACTGGAATATTGTATTATCTCTCATTAAAAAAAAGGCAGGATTGACATGAGAGAAAAAATTAATGACGAATGTAGAGTTTAGCTGACACACAAATATACAAGTCATAAATTCGAATATCGAACATAAATGACACTTAAATAATGATTATGATTATATTTATTATGCGTGGCAAATATGTATTTGTTGGAAGACAAAAAAGGTGTTTGCCTTATTGATAGTTAGCGAGGTATACTGACTGATTAAAATTACATGAAGCTTATACAAGTAGTTACACATATGTATGAGATTATTAGTCCACATCGCGAAGAATTTTCAGTTTTGTGACTTTGTAATTTTTTTATTTGCTTTTTGGAATGCCCAACGTTTCTTATTCTTCAACATGTTTAGTTTGAGTTGCGGTAGTGGCTAATGAATTTCATCAATATTTCAGATAATTTTCTGAGTAAGATTATATCAAAAAGACTGTTTGCTGTAACAATATTTTTGTAAAGTTGTCAAAATAGATAATGATATGCACAAGACAATGACATTTTCTATTAACCACTTTCCTGATTATCTACCGAAATTACCTGTTGCATTCAACTACCATAATTTTTTTGTCAATAATGATGTTTCCTATCGTGAATCTTCCCGCAATTACTCACAACTACAGTACTCTAATACGAAGTTCATGGTTTCTTCTCTTCAATATCGACTATCACAAGTTAACCACTTGTTAATTATATGCATTATACACATTTTTTGAATAGGTGAAAAATTATTGATTTCCAAGACGAATAAAGTACAGTGAAATAAATAACAAGTTAAAAAACATGGTTTGTATATGTAGAAGAGAAAATCTCTTATCATTCTAATACCAGAAACTTTTGCTGATATCTACTTATGAACATAAACTAGACGACATTAGTTTAATTCCGAAAAATCCGAAAAAATCCGAAAAATTGCCCGAATTAAAGTATTTCATTCTTGGACCGAAAAAAAAATATTTAAAGACAATTAGCTGAGCTTTCATTCTAAAACTATTCAGATAGTTAATTAACGTTCTTCACTCAGCTAAAAATCTATATTTCTCAATTACGAAGTGTAGAAGGGTAGCACACGGAATTATAATTCCAATGATGATACCATGGCTCGTAAACCCTAGAATCTTGAAGTTCATGGTAAAAACTATTGGAATTTGTTGTGACCACATATAGTTTACTCATAGTATGCTCGGCTTTTAACCACAAAATTGGTAATTCGAAGTAAATCCAAGTTTTCTTGACAAGGAAATGTTATTACTTAGCTTAAGAAAAGAGATTTTGCCTTAATTTCTATGCATTTCACTGCACTATAAACAATTGTTTGCTTATAGTGAGCACAGGACAGATTGATCAACGTCATTCATTTCTTCACTTCTTAAAAAAAATAGTTTTTCGCAAATATGTATTTCTAGAATTGATCGGCTTATAATTTCAATCAGCTATCAAAGTCATTATATGAAGATACCAGTCGCCACTATTAGCATGTTTTTTAATTCTCCAGAGAGAAAGAATAGATACGCTTAAACCTACACATTGTCGACGCAAGTAAACGACTCCTGGAAATGAAACATCCCTAAATCATCACAAATTAAATTTGTTCATGAATAATGAAGTGATGGCAGTGATCAATAAGTTTACAATTCGTAAACAGAATCATAATCCTCTCACAATTATGTATAAAATTTCCTCAAGGACTAAAATGATTGTTAGAAATAACAGTAGATAGGGAATAAGAGACGAAGGTATAAATGAATTTTATCAGTACTGCAATTAAATACACCATATAATTCCAGTATTTTTCTAGTACTCTTTGAAAGAACAAACGTATTTACAATAATATCACGAATGGTTGAATTAACGATTCCAAATATTTGACATCGAAAACAATGATCTTCCCAACATATTACGTGCTCGAAAATTTTGAAGTAAATGCTCCTTGGCTGGAGAAAGTATTACTTGTCAAAAATAATTTTTTCTACCAGTGTATGGTAGGGACGTAACATCATAATCGATGGCGGGGTCGATAATTTCCTTATTGACCTCACCTTGAACCCAACCTCAACTTAACCTGATCCGGGCACATCACCCCACCTGTCAATACAGCGGATCCCAAGCCTCTTTCCCCATCATTTAATGAAACCGTCAGGTAAAGGAGTAGTGACGGTATGATCTCCTCACTCTACTTATTTACTCATTTTCACATAAGTGACCTTTGTCACAAATCATATAGTTATAAAATTTGAAAAAAATTATTTATCAGAGATGTGCAAAATATTCAAGAATGCTTACAAAAAGGGTTTTCGATTCCATAATTTCTTCATTACCAGCTACAGCTGCTTTAGGCATTATCGCTGTAAGTTGCTGTTCTTCCTCTGGGTTTATTTGTTCAAGTTCCGAAGGATCTCCGCCAGCTTTTTCAAACTTTGGTTGTTAGTAGCCAGTTTAGTTTCAAGTCTACAAAGTATAATTAGGCAAATCGAATGGTATTGGGTAAAAGAAAATACCTTCTCAAGATTGTTGTTAAATAAAATCTAGAGGCACAGATGTTTATAGATATATAAGCATAGATATGAAAGGGAAAAAATTGGAAACTCATGTGTCACATTCGTAACCCAAATATGATAAATTACCTAATTTCTTACCCTACTCCACTGAGCGCGGGTTTTTACTGAAACACCAGGCACTTTTTTGAAAATTTCAGTAATCATTTCTCAAAGCTGGTTGAGAGATGTTTTTGTCCGATTGTTAAAAAAATTGCCGCCTATTAATTGTGGATTTTTTTGCACAAAGTCCAACAACATGACCTTCTGATCTTCGGAGGCATTCCTGGCACGTTTACCTTCTCCTACAATTTTTTCCAATTTCACCCTTTACTTTCTTGAATTTTTTATTCATTTTAATGCATTTGTCACAATGATAAACGTTACAGTTATAAAACGATGGATTGTCAAGCTAGCCAGTAGCACTGTCTGAATTGCCGGTGATTTCCGTGACGAAGTTAATTCGCATGTGTATTTAACATTCATTCACCAAAATCCACCGAGGTGCGTGAACAGAACCACTTCCGTTGACAAATGCGTTCACCTCGGACTCGAAAGTAGGCCCCCTGCAGTTAGATTGCACTTAATACGTAGAGAATGACCATGAATAATGTTGGGCGTTGTGGCAGATTTATAGAATGTTGAATACGGCCGAACTTGTCCTTGAAAGCCGAGCAGTTGCCCAATGGAATCTGACGGCATGAAATTTTGTGTGAAATTTCACGTATGAAAAACGGGATAGTATGCTCACCTTCTTTGGCATGGGTCGCCATCAAACTGGAAACTGCCTGTATTTTTGTCAGATCTATTCACGTATTTCAAAACACTTGATACGTTATAATACAATTTTAGTCATTCTCGTTCGTCAGGATGAAGTGAATTTGGAGGATATTTATCAAGAACATGTTAATACAAACATGCCATACCTAGAGTTTAAAGATTTGTGCTCTGCTTGTTGTAATGATAGATTTTTTCTACCCTCAAAGACGGTGAAGTGCATGAGAGATGCTAGCGCCGAAGATTTAATTGTTTTGTATGTATACAAACAAGCTGATGATTGGCGCTCGAGACAGTGAGGAATTGGACGTAAAACCATCAATATGCAACCGATTGTACTATGATCGAAACAAGACTCCGAGGTGCATAAATCGCACGGTAAAATCTATAAATATCATTGAACCTCTAATTAAACCGTACCAAGAGAGTGGTTAATGGTTAATACCACAGTTGATGTTGGCTCCACGGAGAAGAGGGATTACAATTACGGGGATAACTCAAACGAATTTGTTAATAGTCTCTACTTGCTCATGGCATTTCAAGCTGCCGGTAACACTAATCACTCCAATAAAATTCTCTCCATTATCGAAGAACTACGTGAAGCGGGAATTACAGATATTTAAGCTTACACTCATGTGAATCATCTCAGTCCCATCATGATTGTCAATGGGACGACGGGCTACATGAACATGCAATTCCAAAGATTAATAAACAAGAAGATAGACCACAGAGGCGGGCAATAGCAGTGAAACTTCATTGCCTCGCTCAGTGAAACTACCCAGGAGGTTTTTTTTTTTAAACTATCGTCAAAGCTGCTCTAAATGGATGGAAAATGATGTGTGGTCATGACAGATACAGGGGCAGAGATGTCCTAAATTTTATCTGCCAGCTTCTCCAGTTTCAATTCATTTGTAGCTGAAAGGATGCTACGTAATGTGGTGGGCAGGTCGTTCGTCATCATCTCTGCATCATCTCTGCAGTAACACAGACAGCCACAGGTGTATTCATTAACTTCAACAATTGGGAGGGTTTGTTAGTGCCTAACTCTAAACTTTTGAAGAGTTTGTGTAGTTTTTTTCTCCACAGATTCAGTAAATCTTTTGATAAGTTTTTCTTTTCAAAATTTAGACTTATGTTGTACGGGGGAGTTTTTCTAAGGATGACCGTGACCTTTTTGAAGGTCTCAGAGTCCTACTTAGACAGAACGTGGGATTATTTGCTGTGGTCGTTGGAGATCCTGACAGCAAAGTGAGCTTCAATTTATGTGAACCACAAATGTGGATGTATTTTCAGAATGGTGGCCATTCGATCGTGTCGATTACAACCACAGTGTCTTGTGGAGTGAGCGGTAAGTTACCGGCCTGGACGTCTGTACCTGAGGTAGATTTCATTGGATTTTCTCTAGCATCTACGGGATTAATTGAACGATCGACCGACATGTTCGATAATAATATGGTGTATCAAATGTCAGAAGTTCATTTTGAGCAATAAAGCGAAAGCATTGCGTCGTGCATT
Organism: Fopius arisanus; assembly: GCF_000806365.1. Taxonomy (NCBI): domain Eukaryota; kingdom Metazoa; phylum Arthropoda; class Insecta; order Hymenoptera; family Braconidae; genus Fopius; species Fopius arisanus. The sequence goes on along the minus strand of NW_011887786.1, from coordinate 397,698 downwards.
GTTGTGCAAAATCCCCCGATCATGTTGGGGTCACCGATGTGGAGAGTTTGATGTTCTCTCTCACGAATTAATAGAAAAATGGAGTTATCAATCATAACAATATTTATCGGCAAACGACGCGCAGTATAAAAATATAACCACTCATAATATATACACTTAAACTCGGTATAAAAGTTTCGCTATAACTGTAGCCATTCGAAGCAATGACGCGGGGTAAGTTTCTGATTTCACTGCCGGATGCTCCCGTCGCGCTGACAGTTTCCTGCCTAGATGGGACGCTGTCGGTAAGGTCTGCCTATTGTAGTAGCCACAACCTCGCCCGCCCCAACCCCGCACCACCCTTAGATTTTGATATCCGGAACCGGTATCTTTCATCTAATTATGACACTTTACTATCGTGAATATCGTGAATTATACTGTCCGGAAATCGGGTCGTTTCTCACAGGCATGGGCAACCTCCAGGTAGCCCGGAGCAGATTCATAAACTCGAATTAGAAATTCAATAAAGTTCAGAAACATGCCAATTATAAGGGTCCTAGCACGATCATAATGGGGATAGTAGTCGGGGGCCTCACAGTTACAGAATCGGGGAATGTCCCATAAAGGGTCCGCCAAATGGTAAAATGAGAAAAATAGCCAGCGCAATTAATAAAAAAAGAAATTAAAAAATCCAAACCTCGGCGCTAAAGGGCAATATTAATTGAGAGGCAATATTAATGGATAGAATGTGCTCTAGATTGCAGTGGACGGTGGACTCCTTCAAAATTTATAAGAGTCCGGGTCCTGATGGTGTATACCCGGCTTTTCTAGGGAAAGGGGGCTCGGTGCTTTGCATAGGCTGTTAGCAGCACTAAGGGCATGTATTGCTCTAGGTTCTGTACCGAAAAGATGACGGGAGATCAGGGTTGTGTTTATTCCTAAACTGGGCGAGTGCAGCTATGACAACGCCAAAGCCTATCCGCCTATTAACCTGAGCTCTTTCCTACTGAAACCGCTGGAGAGGCTCGTTGAAAGGCACATAAAAGAGCGAGTGCTAACAATGAATCCTACTAGCCCTTCGTAGCATGCATACCAGGCGGGCAGGTTAATTGAGACAGCACTGCACAACCTGGTTGCAAAAATAGGAACAGCAAAAGAAAGGAGAGAGGATACCCTCCCTCTCTTTATCGACATAGAGGGGGCCTTTGACAACACTTCCTTTGGAATCAGGGAGAAGGCGGTTTCCTTTAGGATCGAGACATCCATCGTCACATTCATTCATGGATCGCTGCCATACTCCGAACTAGGTTGGTCCACTCCCCTCTCGGGGACAGTACGGTCAGAGCGCTAGGGGGGAGTTATCTTGCCTATGCTGTGGCTCTTCGCTGGATTCGAGAAACTGGGGGTGGACGCCATCGGATACGCAGACGATATGGCCTTGCACTAGCAGCAATGAGGGCGTACTACACCGGAAAATGCAGAAAGCGCTGGACTACGTCAGCAGTGGTCCACCTCTCATAGACTTAGGGTAAACTCGAGCAAGACGGAGGTGCTTTTTACTAATAGGAGTAGATATGTTGTAAGACCCCCCTCCATTTATGATACAGTTCTGGACTTTTCGGAAGAGGTGAAATACCTAAGCACATGGCTCGACCGAAGGATCAGCTGGACGAAGCACATCACGATGCATACGAACAAGATCATCACGACTTATTGGGTAATACATGGAGACTAAGGCCTCGATTCGTGAAATGGATCTACAGAGCCATAATCCTCCTACAGCTCACGTTATGAATAAGGCCTGTCACAGAAGAACGGTAGATAGGACGGATAGACTTACGTTGCTGCGAATCACGAGACCCCCAGGACGAACCCCACTTCAGCACTCTGCTCTGCTCTTCCTTCAACCGCTCCACCTAAATATTAAGAAGGTGGCCCTAATCTCAACCGCGAGATTATGGTTACAAGGCCTACGGAAGGGGACCAGCAGGGGTTATGCGGCAATCCTTGCTGCAGACGGCGATCTTATGGGACTGCTGTTCCGGGAAAAAGATGCCGGCGGGCCGCGCTGGCACTTCCAATTGAATTTGAAGGTCAACCTTGGAGATGGGACAAACCAGCCGGAGAAGGATAAAAAATGAACGCCACCGAAGGGGCTGGTCTGGTCCATCGATGGCCCCAGAATTGGCAACCGAGCGAGAGCACGGATCTGGTCTGAAGGAGCTTCAATCACAAGGACCCTTGAACTGGACTTGGATTGGAGCACACGACCGTACTCCAATCAGAGCTTGCAGCCTTGAGGGCCTGCGCCAGGGAAATCAAAGGGACAGGGGGGCAGGGGCAAAAAGATATACATCTACTCAGACAGCAGGCGTGCATTGAGAGCACTGCTCAGGTTTGAAACTTGCTCTCGATTAGTCAACGAATGCACTCAGCTGATGGAAAGGGTTGCTGCCTATAATCAGGTGAAAGTGGTCTGTATACCAGGCCACGCTGGAATCCTCAGCAATGTGAAAGCCGACGACCTGGGCAAAAGAGGATGTCTAAAGGTTGCGCTAACAGAGGAGAACCTGGTAGGTGTGCAGATAGACGTCATCAACGATATTATCCAGAAACGAGCGGAGAGGCGGATTGTGGCAAGGTGGCAGTCTACGGAAGGCGCAAAGCACTCAAGAACCCTTCTACGTGAACCTAAAAAAATTGGCTAAGACACTGGATAAAACTCCGCTCTCTAGTGGGGCTTATCACTGGTCACTGGCCCCTAGCCTCATATTTGGCAAAAATCGTCACCGGAAACGAACCTGTTTGCCCGAAATGCGGACTAACAGAGGACAATCTGCACCATCGAAGTACTAGATGCAGTGGTCTTGATGAGATCCGGTTGGATGTCTTCAGGACCACTCGTATTAAGGTAATGTCTATTGATAAGGACGGTATAGAAGGGCTGTACGAGTTTGCTCGCAGGGCCAACATAGTGACACCTATGGACTAGACGGCTACCATGTGCAGAGTGCAAAATGGCCAAAAGGCTCATTGCACTTCCTGAACTCATCAAAGAACACCAAAACCACTAAAAGCCTAAAGCCTAATTAAAACAGATCTGGCAAGTTTACTAAAAAATAATTTTTAAAATACGTACCAACTTGGCAGCTTTTTCTCTATTTTTTTAGTATTTTATACAAAATACTGAAAAAATGCATTTTACTCTAAAAAAATGAAGTTTAAACAAAATCGATAGTCTATCTGGGTGTTAATCAATGTGATTTATTGATTCAATAATTGCAGGAGCAGTGGAACATGACAATGTTGAATTCGTTCCTCGCCGCTGAAATTTAAGAGGTTTTTTGGACATTTTATTGGTAACGTCAGCTTTCAAAATAAATAAAGCTGTGATGGGAATGAAGAAGGAAAATTTTCTATTTTCGAGTTATCTCCCCTTTTTCTTTTTTTGCAGCGTAACTTCTTCTCTTTTCTTTTTTTTAAGGGTTATCCCCACTTCGGTTGATTTCAGAGTCAGAGTAATGGACCATCATCTCATACAATTGGCTCTCGTCTATCCCTCGTTACGCACTAGTAGAGAATGGAGGCACGACATGCTCTGAGAGGAAAGGTTGTCAGCCCTACCCTAAGCCTAGTTGAGGGCTTGTTGAACTCAGATTGATAGAATCCTATCAATGAGCTGACCACCACAAACCTGACCAATAACCACTTTTTCACTATTTTTTATTAGTCGATCACGTAATTATTTTGATCAGTCTTCATGGGGTTGGCGTAGCTACCGAGGATATCAAGAAATGTGGAAACCTGATCTTGTTTCGGAATGGTGAAGGTGGATACAAGCTTACTCAGCTTGTCTCCCATCCCTTCAACTCTCACTCTATTCTTCGGGTATAGACTCCGGATTTTCCTCCTGTTGTCCTGTCGATGTTCTAAACGTATGCTGTTTACAGTGATAGCGTCGTTGGCGATATATGTACATAGGAGCGTGAGTAACTTCGCGAGCGGACATCTTGTCCTTGACAATACCGAGCTGTCGAAAATGCTGACCTTTGTATTGCATTTCCTATAGACTTGCCTTTTTTTTCTGTCAGTCATATTTTTTTTTTTCAACAACAACACAATGTACATTAATCCTTCGCACTTCAAGTAAAAAGCGCCAGTTGTTAAGACACCGTGTTTTCTGGAGAAATTAGCTCTAAGCTCATCGTCGCCGAAGATACGATATAATTCATCCACATTAATTTTATTGGTTAATCCGGTCTGTCAATTATCGCATGCCTCCCACACTTAATTAATAAAATTAAACAGCTAGGAATCTATTTTATTAACAATATTAGCGATTTGGATAAGAGTAGTTATAAAATCACATTACCCTTCAATTTATGTAGCTTATACTTAGAATGAGTTTAATTTCCACTGGAGAAGAAGATGTATGTGTAGATTGATTCTCGAGTGGACTAAGTACTTTTAAAAGACGATACTTCAATGAATATTCTTTCAATCCGTATATATTTTACTTATACGTACAATAATTTCTCGAAATGCAGAGTCATTCCTCAGACGTTCCTCAAAAGCCGCAAATTGCTGTAGAGTATTATTCAGGTATTGTTTCAAGAACAATATCTTGCAGTTGGTCTTGCCAGTTGGACTCGTCATTTCCGTGATCAATTATTGCACGATATTTTTTAAGTCCACTACTTCTGATCGTAACCGGTTGATCGCGAGGGCCATATAGCGATTTGCTTTGTCAAGCTTTAGTAATTCTGTATAATCACTTGTATTCCTCGTTTTACCCCCAACTCTCTACATTTATAAAAATCAATGGAAAATTAGCCATGCAATACATTTTTTTTTAATCAACAACAATGTTGGCAAGGAATCGACCTGTTAATTGAAAAACTCATATACGTGACGATGACTCAGATGGGCTACATTTTATTACGACGCTGATTATTTCTTCATCTCTTGAAGAAATTCGCATCTGCTTGGCTGGAAAATGAATGATTTCAATTTTTATTCTGTGGCTCATCCATGAGAAATGCCTGCGACATAATCTATAAGTTTCGCACTCAATTGGTCTTCCACTAATTTTTATGTGATCATCAGAATCGGAGAAATTCACTCTGTTCCCTGGGATATCTGAAACATCACTTATTATTTCAGTCCTAATGACTGGCAAGTATACTAAATATATTTATTAAAAAATCTTATGTCTATACAAAATTATCGATCGGTCGATTGGGTTGCAAGGGATAATAAAACAGGTGCTCCAAAATCTTATAAATAGGTGATTTTTCCTACTGGAAAAGTTGGTGAGATATGATGGAGACTTCCATTTCATCTCACGTCTCTACTGGTGCATTATGAATCAAGGCCGTGGTAAATAACCTATTGATTTGTTCTTGATCCCTATTGACTGCTAGTTTCAATTGGCTTTTTCTGATGGATTTTTTTCACAATGCGAGCTTTTTCGGCGGTATGTTTTTCATCTTTCGTCGAAAAAGCATATTCTGAGATCAATTTTAGAGTTTTCTTCGCAGCACTGTATGTTACTAGTAATTAAACAACAAAATTTATCATTAAAAATTCAGGATATTTACAACACTTCAATGTAGGCATATTCATTGAGAAAAAGGTGGGAAAAAAGTTCACCAGCAAGTCAAGTAATTGTGGTGCTAGCACGATTCCTGTACTTTCCTTCATTAGGCAACTGAAATTTATTGAATATGAGGAAATCTTATACACGCATTGTCAAATTTACCCACAATATCAAATATGATCCAAATAAATGGTAATATTGGATTATTACTCAATTTTACGTAAGATTTTATTCACCAGACTAGTTGAAAAGTTGTCAAATACTTTCATACCCTAGGTGGTATGAAAGTTGTAATGAACTTGGATTGCGAATGAATGATAACACGGATATTTTTTGGGAAAAAGCCTGTCGGCATAAAAAACCCAATTTATTTTCAGTTACAGTTCGATTATCCGACTGCGAATGATATTTTTCTCCCAC
>NW_011887786.1:340583-391235 GCF_000806365.1 Fopius arisanus | reverse complement strand
GATTGGCACGCGCACATGCAGCGACGCTAACGGAATCCGCGAGATGCCGTCACTGTCGATTGTCGATGCATGTGCGCGTGTCTCACAAGTGTTACGACGGAACATGCTCAGGGGGGAAGCTGCGAAACAATATTGTCTGATGTTGTTGAGCAGGGTGAAGAATTTCACACAAAAATAGTTCCTAAAATAAAGAATTACAACTACGTTATCGGTAAGAGACAGAGACGCGTAATGTTGCGTTTGTAGATGCCACTAGCAGTTTTTATGGATGCAACTCGAGCGATGCCATCGCTTCCCGGAAAGATTTCGGTGATTACACCCAGAGGCCATCGTGTACAGATGCTTAAATCATCCATGAGGATCACCACAGAGCCCACCTTCAACTCGGCGGTGGAGTCCTGCCACTTATGCCGAACTTGGAGTTCATGGAGATATTCCTTATTCCATGTCTTCCAGAAATCTTGTCTGGCCTTGGTGATGAAGTGGAAAGTAGACAGACGATTATCTGCAACTGGAAGTAAAGATTTTTCAGGCAGAGCGTTAAAGGATCCGCCGATTAGCAGATGTGCCGGTGTGATTGCGAGGGGATCATTGGGATCGGCCGAAAGAGTACATAAAGGTCGCGAGTTTAATATCGTTTCAATTTCGATGAGCAAGGTGTTGAGTTGCTCATAAGTCAACTTGTGATCCTTTAAGACGCGTTTTAAATGATGGTTGAAACTTTTTACGGCCGCTTCCCAGATCCCCCCAAAATGTGGAGATAGTGGTGGATTGAAATGCCATTTGATGCGCCTGGACAGTGCGTGATTACTGATGTTTTCTTTGAATTCTTGACTGGAGATGAGTTCATACAAGTCATTGAGTTCTCTATTCGCTCCAACAAAGTTCGTGCCGTTGTCAGAGTAGACATCGTCGGGGACTCCCCTGCGACTAACGAAACGTCGAAAAGCCGAGAGAAAGCCTTCCGACGAAAGAGCCGTGACGAGCTCAATGTGTACGGCTTTAGAGACCATGCAAACGAATACACAACCATAAGCTTTAAGGAATGATCGATTTCGATCTTTCTTTTCCTTGATTAAGATTGGACCGAAGAAGTCGACGCCGGTACGAGAAAAAGCTGGGGCTTCCTTTACTCTTGCTTCAGGCAAGTCGGCCATCTGAGCATGAATTAGTTTGGGCCTTTGACGAATGCAAACAACACATCGGTGGATAACTTTTCTGATTTGGTCCTTTCCGTTTAAGATCCAAAATTTCGTTCGACTAGCATGAAGTGTACTTTGTATCCCGGCGTGGAGATTGGATTGATGGACCTGTCTAATGATCATGTCCGTCACAGGGTGCTTAGTTGGTAAGAGAATGGCATGTTTCTGGTTATAGGAAAGTTCCGATTTTTTAAGTCGTCCACCTACACGAAGAATTCCCTTGTTGTCGATGAAGGGATGTAGTCTGTCAAAAGGAGTCCCTTTCTTATAATATTGCGCTGAGTTTTCTAAGGATTGCTGCTTTGACAGCCTTTGAAGTTCCATGGAAAATCGTTCCTGTTGAACGATCATGATGATGCGATCTTCAGCTTCGTGGATTTCCTCGACAGAGAGTGGACGAATTCGCGGAGCTGTTGTATTCTTCCAGCGTAGGATGTAGGCCACGACTCTAGCACATCGTTCGAAATTTGAAAAATGAGCATAAATGGGTTCAGGGGACGCGTTCGTCAATAAACAAATGGACTTTTTCAATCCAGGAACCTGAGTTGTCGAAGGTATGATCAATTGTGGCCATTGGGAGTGACTGAGGGTCAACCAGGGAGGACCTGAAGTCCAGAGAGAATTTTGTGTGAAATCGAATGGGAGTTGTCCTCGAGATAGGGCATCAGCTGGGTTGTCCTCCGATCGGACGTGTCGCCAGATGACTTGATCTCCCAACGTTTGGAGATCTGCCACCCGGTTGGATTCAAAGGTTCGCAAAAGGTGAAGGGCTTTCTTGAGCCAACAGAGAACGATGGTGGAATCGGACCAAAAATAGACTTGATCGATGGGGGAGCCAAACTGGGATTTGGTTTCTAGATAGAGTTTTTTAAGGATGGTGGCTGCGCAAAGTTCTAAGCGAGGGATAGTGACTCCACTCAGGGGAGCCACTCGGGATTTACTGCAGATCAATCGGATTGATACATCACCTTGGGAATTATGAGACTTGGCATACAGACAAGCTCCATAACCATGGATTGAGGCATCGCAAAACCTGTGGATTTCTAATCTAGACGGATTTAGTATGAAGATTTGGCGAGGAAATGATACATCCTGTAGCTTGGGTAGTTGATGTGCTAGATGACTCCATTTAGTGTGGATGTCTTGAGGAAGAGATTCATCCCAGGTGATTTTTGCTTTCCAACACTCTTGAATCAAGACCTTCGCAAATAGAGAAATGGGGCCAAGTAGACCGAGCGGATCAAAAATCTTCGATAGCTGTGAGAGGAGTGTGCGTTTTGTTGCCACAGTGCTGGGGTCAACGCGATTTGAAGTATATTGCAATAAATCATTTTCCGCGTCCCAGATAATACCGAGGGTTTTTTGGATTGGATCGTTTTTAATTAAACAATCAAGATCGAAGAACCTCTTGTCGATTGAGTCCAGAACTGAGCTGTGATTCGATGCCCATTGGCGAATGACAAAACCACCACGCGATAGTAAAGCTATCATTTCATCCCGAATGCTCAAAAGTTCAGCTAATGACTTTCCACCGGACACAAAATCGTCGACATAAAAATCGCGGAGGAGCAGTTTACTAGCGCGAGGAAAATCATGTGCTTCATCACGAGCAAGTTGTTGCATGGTACGAACGGCGAGAAATGGGGCGGCCGCTGTCCCAAATGTCACCGTATTGAGTTGGAAAGTTCGAAGTTTTCCTTGATGAATCCATAGTACCTTTTGAAATTGTCGATCTTCTGGAGGAATGAGGATTTGGCGGTACATTTTCTCAATGTCCGCCGTGCTCACATAATGATGTGTGCGAAAACGAAGAATCTGTTCAAATATGGTGTTTTGAATTGTGGGCCCAACTAGTAGAGTATCATTAAGCAAAATGCCGGTGGACGTTTTAGCTGACGCGTCAAAAACTACACGAACCTTAGTCGTCGCGCTGGATTCCTTGATAACGGCGTGGTGTGGAAGATAATACCCGTCCTCGGTTTCGTCACAAAGAGTCATGTGACCAAGGGAAATGTACTCTTCCATTACTCGAATATACTCGGCTTTCAGTAAGGGATTTAATGATAGTTTTCGATCTAAAAAAGCGAAACGTTTGAGAGCTTGACTACGAGATTCCCCTAAATTGAATTTCGAGTCTCGGAAAGGAAGACGAACCACATACCGGCCAGTGACGTCGCGTTTGGTGTGGGTCACATAATGCTGTTCGCACGAGATCTCATCGCGAGATCGGACTAGTTCATGATCGAAGTCTTCGATGACCCAAAAACGTTCGATTAATTTGTCGAGTTTGACAACATTGCAGTGTGCAGCCGCTGAATGGGTTATCAGTTCGCATCCCCCGGCGACAATCCAACCCAACCGGGTTTTCTGAAGAATGATACTAGAATTTCCGTGAACAAGTTTGATTTGTCCAACTGATAAGACGGTTAATGCAATGTTAGAGGCCAACAAAATGTCGACTGATCTTGGTAAATGAAACTGAGGATCTGCGAGTTGGAGGTTCTTTGGGATGTTGAAGTGATTTCGAGGGAACCTGTCATTAGGCACTGTATCTGCAATCTTTGGCACTAGTAAAAAGTTTAATTGGAGTTGGAAATTACCATGATTTGAGTGAATGAATGCTTGAATGTATTTTTTTGAAACCGTGTGTAGACCGTCGACTGCTCCAATGTTGACTGAGCAGTTGTTAGTGGATAAATGTAAGCAATTAGCAAATCGTTCTGTCATTAAGTTGACTGTAGAGCACGAATCTAGAAGTGCTCGTGCTGTGACTAGGTTGCCTCGATGATTTTTGACAGAGATCACTGCTGTGGTCATCAGTTGAGAATCCGAAGGGAATGCCTTGATCTTGTGTGTTGGGCGTGCTAGTCATTGCTGACTGCCACTGGAAGTGGATGTTGTTGTTTCTTTGAGTTTTGGATGATGAGAAGATTTCTCATTGTGCAATAGAGTATGATGAGTACGGTTGCATTTCTTGCAGCGCCTTTCACTCTTGCATGGCAGTGGATGTACCCACAGACAATTCTGGCACGCTCTGATGTTCTTCACGAAGTTCCATCGATCTTGGATGCTTAGCTGGTTGAATGTAGGGCATTTGAAGAGGCGGTGGGTGTCTCTACAACTTGGACAGACCAAAGGTGCAGAATGATTGACTGACGAGGAATTGGAACTGGATGATGTGACGAATGAGTGGGAAGTTGTCTTGGCAGCTTTGTTGGACGGTTGCAAAAAACTCTCTGCTGAACTTTTCCTTGGATTTGGTGACTTGCTGGGTGTAGAGGAATAATCGACCGCTTGCTGTTTGAAAATGGCTGTCTGAATAAATTTGAGGAGATCTTCTAACTTCGGAAGTTCGTCCATTTCGAGCTTATCCTGCCACCTTCGTCTTATGACTGGAGGAAGACATCTTTCAATGATGCGGACAACTAAATCATCGCCAGATCGGGCACCCAGCCCATCCAGAATGTGAAGATGCTGACGAGCTTTGTCTAGCAATGCTGCTAGATCATCGGCGGATGCTTTTGTGACCTGAGGAAGGTCGAGAATGGCGTTGAGATGTTCCACAGCTACTATTCGTTTGTGATCGTAAAAATCTAAAAGGGTCTGCCAAGCCTTGATATAATCTTTTTCACTGGGATCAAATTGGTCGACCTTTGCCAGAGCCTGACCGGTGAGAGAATCAAAGAGCTGGCTACATTTCACAGCATCACTGATGTCAGTGCGAGAGTGGATCAGAGCAATGAATTTGTTTTTGTAGGTGGCCCAATTTTCGCGTTTGCCGTCAAAAACTGGGATTCGGATTTTCGGAAGCTTGGGTAAGTCTTGACGCTCAGTAATCGTGATGTTGTTAGGATTTATGGTGGCATTCAACATTGGCTCCACCTGTTGCAATTTTGTGACTGAACTAGCTGCTTCGAAATACCGGGATTCGATGTCGAGAAACGCGTCATTGAGAGGATCGCCAGGCAGGAGTAGGGTCAATTCTTCGCTATATTGTAATGCGTTCTTGTATATTGCCGACAAACTGTCCAAGCGCATTTTCGCATTTGTGGCGTCAACGTTTAGGCGTTCCAGGTATTGTTCTAATTTTTGTACCTTATTCGTGAAAGAATTTAAACGTTGTTGAAGGTAGGCGATGCGTTTTCTCTCTTCTGTGGAATGTTCCATTTTTTTATTTTATGGTCAACAATTTGGAAAGATTTTGGTCCAGTATGCGGATCGGTTTTGTGGTACTTAATAAGAACTGTATTTGCGAGGTGAAAAAGACTTTGTCTTGCTAAAAGTAAATTTTGTTGATAAAGTTTGAATTTAAATTTGCGCGCCCAAACGACGTGTTCCACAAATGCGATGTTTGGCGCATGCGTGAAATGCGATCTTTCAAATTATTGAATTTGTTGAAAAATTGTTGATTGATGGTAGCTAAATAACAAAATGATATGTTGTACGAATATAGGATACTTATCTCTTATTTTCTGCTCCTGTACGAGGAGTTCTGTTGAACGTCTGAGTCCTGGATCCGGGCTGATAATTGATGATTGTTGTAATGTGACGTGATGTTTTGTAGAGGACTAATTTTGTGAGAGTTATAAAGCCTATATACACATCACTCGCAGTCGTCAATTAGAAATGTGAGCTCTAACCTCACAGGAGGCACCATGAAAAGTTGTCAAATACTTTCATACCCTAGGTGGTATGAAAGTTGTAATGAACTTGGATTGCGAATGAATGATAACACGGATATTTTTTGGGAAAAAGCCTGTCGGCATAAAAAACCCAATTTATTTTCAGTTACAGTTCGATTATCCGACTGCGAATGATATTTTTCTCCCACGGACATGCACACACACAAAAGAGATTGAAACTCTCGTTTTCGCCTTAAATTACTAAACAAAACATGAACACTTATTCTATCGGTTCAGGCTGTCAGGTGCAATTGAGGAGTTTGCGTCCTGGGGATCGTGGCTTCTGTGCCACGTGGAGACACAAAATCGTGGGATTTTGTGCCGGTTGAGTTTATGTGAATATTGGGAGGTTTCGGTCGCCTTGCCGTAAGTTATTCACTACCAGTGCACTAGTTTTATTAATTGTTGATTTGTGACAATCACTTTGATTTTGTTCAGTTGATTTGAGGTGATGATGATGTATTTTTATGTTTTTATGATGGAGGTTTTTTCGTTTGCTTCTGGCCAACGTGTTCGAGTTAACTCACTATCAACTCACTTCTAGAGGAGAAATCCGCTCCCGATTGGCACGCGCACATGCAGCGACGCTAACGGAATCCGCGAGATGCCGTCACTGTCGATTGTCGATGCATGTGCGCGTGTCTCACAAGTGTTACAACGGAACACTAGTTCCATAAGAATTGACTCGCATCTAACCCTAGGATCTCTAAATGTATTTATCTAGTAAGAAGAGAGCATTTAGTTTAGCATCGTGCATAATCAATAACTATTGGGCATTGGCAGTAGAGAAAAATGAGAGAAATTTTCGAAAACTTTCTGAGAAATTCTCCTGGGAAACAACACTCATCAGCTGTTCTTATCCGCTGATTTTTCCAACGAATTTTGCAGTTAATGATTTAGTTTTAAGCGCAAGAAGAGAATATGTAATAAATTTTTCGAAAAATTTCTATCTCATCTTGTTTACAGATTGGAAAATCTATAAAATTCTTTTCGTCCTGAAAATACAATCGTATATCCAACGGCAGGAGGCAAGGGGCAACCTCTTGGTGCCTTCTCTTCGTAGTGAATTTCGGAGAACTCCAAAAGTATGCTAGATCTTCTAGCACTGATGGAGTTGGAAACGCTAAAAGACGCTTCTCTGGCGCTGGTGATGATGATCTGGTTCCACCAGATCAGCTGATCAGCAGGTGTTGGTGGTGTTGATAGACCTGAGTTGTCCACTCAGGCAAAACTTGGTTATTCCCTAGCTTTATGTTGCTAAGCGTAGAAAAATCCTAGAGCTGCACAATCGGGGTAACGTCAGTTGTACGCTGAGTAATTTACCAGGTCGACGCTGACTTGAAGAAATATCCTCGGCTGAACGCTCGGGATGAACTCAGTTGTCCGCTGAGAGATTTATCAGGTCGACGCTGGCTTGACGAGAAGATTCCCTAAGCTGTCCATTCAGGATGGGCTCAGTCGTGTGCTGAGCGATTTACCAGGTCGGTGCCGGCTTGAAGAAATGCAGTCGATCTGACGCAGTGCAGAAAATTGAGTTATCCACTCGAACTAGTAGCGATGAGGGTAGGCATACTGCAGAGCTGCTTCCCAACAGACGGATCTGGAAGGGTCAGCTTTAATAATGAGCAGGGCCCCTCATTGATAACCAGGAGTCAAAATTTTACTTTGGACCCGTTGGTTGTGATTAAAGTTGCGCACTCTAGCTGGGGCTGCAAGAAAAGTCGAGTTGTACGCTCGGACTATTCCCAGTGGTGACGTCAGATGGTGGTCCTGCAGAGTTGCTCCCTTGCAGACTGGGCCTGGAGAGTTGAATTGGATGACGAGCAGGGTACCACTTGAAGATTTGGAGTCGAAGATTTAATTTGAAATGACTTTACTTGGCGAAAAAACGCCCTTTATATACTGTCCCGGCGTGATTCCCCTACGAGCCTTGGCATTTTGATAATTCGTCATCCAATGTTTTTTGAGGTATGGTGGGGGGCATCTTCATATGTTTAACAATGTATTCGAAAGGGATGTTTCTGGGCAATGTACCCTCACCCTGGTGTTACCCCTCATTCCTCCAGGCGCGGGAGAAGATTTTGAGAAAAAGACAGGACGAGCGCGCACTGGAAGTCATCCCATAACTTTCATCGGATATGGGGTGCCGGTGACGTCATGGTCCTGGCCACCCGCCTGTCACCAATGGTGGGAGATACTCGGGGCAGATGTACCCCTATTGAGCTGCCTTTTCTTTTGTCGAAATCGGCGAACCTGTGCCGATATTGCCGACATTTTTGGTTCTTTGGGGCAGATCCCATTTCTAATTACCATTAGAGGTCTATTTAAGTTCTTGCCCCCCGAATTCAATAGCGGAAAGAAAAGAAGAGAAAAGGATCTGTTTGTGCCTTTGCGCAATTGTGTGGCTTCTTTTTTAGATGATTCGTGGTTTAGAGGTGTTGTCCCCTTGATGGTCACTCCTTGACGCCTCTCAGACCATAATGACGGCCACTTGAATACCTGCTTGGTGGTCCCATTTATTGTGGTTACCGTTTTCGGTTTTGAGTTGAAGACCTTACGGGGATGGCCAGAATCGCGAGCGACTAAATTTTAAGTACGTTAGGGTTCGGTTTCGAAGACTTATCGGTTTTGTTGAGCCCTATACCACGAAATAATTGGGGAAAATTTTTATGGATATGGCCTAGCCTCGATGGGATTTTTACATTTGAATTCCTTTTGCCACACGAGAGCGAAGCTTATTGTTGCGCAATCTAGACGCACGTGGCGCTAGGTCCCCCTCAGGGTATGCTAGACGACCACCTGTGGCGTCTAGTCGAGTTTGCATCGGCTATAACACGTGAGGAAAAATTGTTGTGGAGGTTTTTGGACCATGGAGGTGAATTTTTCGCGGTTGAGAGACGAGTTTCGTATGTAGGAGTGCTCCGAGGACACCCCGACCACTTCGAACATCACTGAGAAGAGCGTGAAGAATGGGGAAGCCAAGAAAACCCCGGTGAGTACATTGGCTTTCCCTCGTGATGGGTTTAAAGGTGGATTTTGGTTTTGGGTGTTTTCCTCTCACGTCACGCAAGTTATCGATAAAATAAAAATTGCTCTGTGCCGAAGACCCCCGAGAAAAAAATGAATGGGTCGAATAATATGCCTAATTTCCTCGTTTCTGTTTTAACTGCGTAATACCCCACACCACGCAACGGTGGATTTTCAGCAGGGAACGCCGCCTTCCTATCGTCGCGATATTCGGGCTATAAAATGGCGATCCTACATCCGCCAAAAATTCGGAAAATCAAGAAAAGCAGTTGCGCTCACACCACCGCGCTGGAAGCATTCCCCGGGGTCCTCACCTGGGATTTTTGCGGAGAGAATATAGGAAATTCAGGAGTAGGAAGGTAGCGACTGGCCGTTTTCTTTCAGGTTTTTTTGTTTCCTTTCCCCTTCTCTTATGGTCCTGCCGTTGCACCCCGCCAACAAAAATGTGCCCCCCTATCTTTACATTTGGTGGGGTGGAGAGGAGAGGGGGGGGGGGGGAGAGTCCCGTTGTCAATGGATTAATTTTCGCACGTGTTAGTTATCGCTATCCGTTCGCATTATATTATTCCTTTTGTGCAGGCATGGGCAAAGTGCGCTCAATCGGCTCACCTAGCTCCCAACCTCAATTAGGCCAATGACTATAAAATAAGGGGTCCTATTGTACCGTGCAGGTAGTTGGAGGGGCAAGACCACGATGCTTGGGTCAGAGTGGGGGAATCGTTACGTCAGTCAACGCGCAAAAATTTGAATTTTTGAACGAAAAATATCAATATTTTTCTTGCTGCATTTTGCATTGTTAAAAAATATCAATTAATCAATTTTCCCTCTATCAACTTCCGCATAAAATTCCGTTGAATAAATTACTCTGAATTGAATATTTCGGCAGCAAATTAATTTTAAAAAAATTTTAAAAAGATTTTTAAATTTTTGTTAATACAAAATTTTGTTAATACAAGATTTGTTCCAATATGAATATTGAAAGAATAAATAGATTCATACCAAAAATAGAGTTAAAAGAATCCGTTCATACAAATTATTTGAGAGAAATTTCCTTGCAGAACTTTCATAGTAAAATCATTTAGTTGTCTTCTTTGGCTCATATATCGGCAAAAAATAAGAAAAATAGATTAAAATGTAATGACAAATCCCATTCGTTTCAAATCCAGAGCTTTCTGTGGGACATTTCTATAAAAAAAACTTTCAACTCCATTTTTGTTATGAATCTATTTATTCTTTCAATATTCATATTGGAAGAAATCTTGTATTAACAAAATTTCGTATTAATAAAAATTAAAAAATCTTTTCAACATTTTTTTACAATCACAAACTTGTATAGATTTCATAGAAATCTAATACAGTTCCAATAGAATGGAGTTTGATTGAATTTTAAAGAACTGACATCTCATTATTTTCCAATTTTTACTAAAATAATTATTCAATATTAAGGTAACCAAGAAATAATCAATTTCTGGCACCATGATGTTTGAACCATTACCCCCGATACAACTGAGGATTTACCACGTTGAATTGGTGAAAATTTGTTTGAATTTTTACGCGGTAAGGTTTTTTAAATTTGAAAGGAAAGCGCGCGGTGCTCTCTCTGTCTAACTGCGCCCCAATTCGTACACGCTGCTACTCCCACCCTGACTACGCTGGGCTCCACGCAATTGGGGTATTGTATTTCTAATAATGGGTCTAATAGGGTTTTATGGCCCCGGCTCCCGAGGATCCGACTTTGCCCATGCCTGCTTTTGTGCATCGGGTCTGGGGGAGGCGCGAGGGCCACTTTTTCATTTTTTTTCTTATTGTTATCTTGTTCTCCGTACGTGCCACGCCACCGGGAAGCATCACCGGTGCTTTAGCTGCCATGTGCGACTCGAGTGTTTATGCTCGGCTTATGCTGGGTCCGGGAATGTCTTGAATTACCTGGGTGCCTGTAGTTATGGTTTTGTGGGGAGAATTTCGTTTTTCCCCCCGTGGAATCACAGCGCATGAAATTCTTTTAACCTAGAACAATTTTGGGTTTTTTTTTTATTAGCGAAGGCCCGTAGTGGCGAAATACCGGGTCTCTGTCTCTCTTCCGATGCATGTGCGTAACTCCCCCTGACCGTACGATATTGGGGAATTACGAGGGCGCCTTCTAAGCTGAGTCTGTCGCGAGATAATAAGGCTCTCTAGCTGCATGTTCTCCGCCGCAAAGAAAAATGTTCACTGTCTACTAATTTGACCTCTTGCGGATTCGCCGAGGATATCTCTTTCCCCTTTCCTCCCTCCTCTTTTTGGTTTTTTTTTCCATGCCTATTTCTTGTTTCTGTTAGTTTGCAAAAACACTTCAAATATCTCTACTGGTTTGATTTAATTATTCGAGTCCCTTTTCTGTCCGTTTCGGTTTAAGCTTCTCGATGCCCGAACGTCGTCTCCATCTGGACTCACCCCTCTCTCCACAACCTCACCCCTCAGCAGCGCGGGAAATCACCACCGTTCCTCCGATCGTTCTGTTTTTCAATTATGTCTTTGGTTTTGGTTCTGAGGACTTGGGTCCCGCTTTGATTTTATTCCGGTTTGTTGTTTCCGATTCACAAAAAGTCAACTGGCACACATATGTTTCAATAGATCAGGGGAAGAATTGCGGATAACGTCCGGTTTTTCTTTAAGGAAAAATTAGCCAGGTTCCAAGTTGTCCTCGAATGTGAAATTTGGAACCAACTAGATTACGTTATATTTTTTTTGCTCTTCAGTGGTTTATACGTTATTCAGTATAATCGATATGGCGATAATTGACTATTAATGAAACTGAATGTTAGATTTTCTGGGATGCTCACTACTCGCTGTTTTTAAAATAGGAATTGTGAAAGAATACTGTTTAAAAGAAACGACAATTGTCTGTAATTGGAAAAAAAATTAATTATTCGTCAATCGGATGCTTTTAAAAATTCAATCTAAGCTAAGTATCATTTCTCACCTAGGCCCACGTGCAGAATTACCGCCCGACGCGAAGGCGAGGCTGGTAAGCACATTAAAAATATTCATAAAATTTATTCATAACAGAAATTATTCTGCAATTGAAAATCAAAAGAATATTCGGTACCGTAAAACCATATTAAAGTTGAAGTGCCCTGGGTGTAAGATTTTTAGGTTTCGATTGATTTTATATTTTATTAAAATTCGAGGTTTAAACTCTGAGATCACAAACCAGCCAAAGTAAAGAATTACATAGTAATTTGCAGTTTTTAATTATTGGTAACTTAAACTATATTGAACATGATATTTCTAGTTTTTGGTTCGTCTTAATGCCAATTAATTCATATGTTTCAACGTTTCTATCTGAAATTCAGGACGACTCACATAAACTATTAAAAATCCAAGTATTAATCTTTCAAAATGCGTTGAAATATGCTGTGCTTTACTGGGGATTTTCCTTATCACGATGGCTGAAGAATTTAAATCCGGAGCAGTTATGGAAATGAAGATCAATATTTTGGTTCTTCGAAAGCGGAGGTTCGAGTCCGATCTTCGTCGGATTTTTTTGTAGCTCTCTGTCATTATGAGTTTGTAAATCAAGTTCAGCATCGAGTCGCACTGTTTTTGGAGCAAAAGGTTCTATAGTAGAAGTTAAGGAAATTCTATAGGAAGTTCTATAGTAGAAGTTAAGGAAAGAAGCCAACCTAAGCTGAGGAAGTTGAAATCAGTAACGGTTACATCCTTATGCCTGTGGAAGGACGTGATGTTACATTGGCGATGGTGTTGCTGATCAGGGTAGAAACTTAATTTTTCTGAGGTAAAGAAGCGTCGACGTTGCCTTTAGACACTGCGGAAGAGGCCCAACCATACAATTTCGTCAAATTGATGAAATTGAGGCCACCATTTGCTGCAATAGTTGCTCCTGTGCGTCGGAAAATATGGCCAGCATATCTTTCAGGGTTAGGAAGCTTAAAGTAGTTAACAATTACTGAGGGTATTTCAGCCACCTTGTGAATTCCAATCACTTCAGTTACACATTTGCCTTGCGCGTATCTGAAGAATAAATTGTTTTTATTGGTTTTATCAGGCGGCAGAGCCATGTAACGTTTGATAATTGTATAATGATCTCCAGTAACAGTGAAACTTCGATTTCTTCCAGTCTTTGTCATCAGAAGATTAGATTTAAGACACGTGTTGTGATTTTCAACATCTTTAGTTCTCAAATTGTGTAGTTCACAAATTCTGGAGGCTCCATAAAGTCCAATGATCAGTGCTATCTGAGGATAATTGATTAAATTAAATTTTTCAAGTGAATTTTCTAACACACAATAACGAACTAATCGTGGTGTTAATTTTTTACCTTTGTGGCGATCCAAATATGAACGGATGCTTCAAATACAAATTTTGCAATTTCATCAGGGGTAAATGTGTTTTCTTTTTTTTCTCGTGTTGGATGCTTTTCCATTGGCAGATAGAAATTTTGTAACTTTTAGAAATTTGGAAATATCGATAGAGTCATGTCAGGGAATTTCCCTTCAGTATTGAATGAATGGTCCACTACCATCCAGGTACGTTCTTCCCCGACAACACATTAAAATATCCCAGCAAAAGAGTTTCGTTGATAATTTTGATTTTCTGTTTATCGAGATAGGACTTGAAATTTTGGTATTGCTGCTCATACTTATTACTCGATTTTGGGCGGATCAGACAACGCTCAGCGGCACAGGCTTCCTGGAGAACGTCCTCCGGGATTTTTTCGTCAGATCGGGCATTGGGGATGTTTGCGAAACATAATGGTTGTTCATCAACTAATTTTTATTGAATTGTATACGAGCTTCAGCCTCATGAGCGTTGTCAATAACGTCGGGCGGGAGGTCGTTATCGTTGCAAACGTTATGATCGCTATCGATCGCGCGTTGGTAACTCACGGAAATTAAATTTATTGAAACACTCGACGTCGAAGTAGGAGTGGCTCCGTCATCGAACATATCCTGAGATTTATCGCGTTCTGCATCGCTGTCCGGAATAATTACGTACTTTTGTGAATTCATGGTTTCACTCCCGATCCCTCCAGCTCTCGTATATACTCGACGACTAAACAAATTACTGATACACTGATATATTACGTGAGAACGGGACCGGAACTCGACTCACTTCACGTCGTGTTCAGTCTGGAAAAAAGGCTGTGATTTAGACTGAGTAGTGGGGGCAGTACGATTAAAATGGTCTTAACGTACTCAAAACAGCTGGTTGCCGTCGAGATGGAAAAGCGTCATCTTACCTCTTAAAAATAGGCTGAAAAAAGGCTCAAAATGGGCATCGGTGAGGAAATCGTATTTTTCACGCCTAGGATTGAAAAAGGGAATCTGATGAATGCGGTTCTATACTATAAGCCGGAAGTGAGGATTATAATGTGCATGAGTCAGAATCACTTTTTTCGTCGTGGCTATTTGATGTCATTGTTGCCGAAAACATTTTACCCGCTGCCATGACATAAACTAATTTTCATTGACAATTTAAAGAAAAAAGCTTTATTGAGTATTCTGGGAATTACAATTTTTGCATAAATATTTTTGAAGTTTATTAAAATTGATGAAAAAACGCGAATTTTCACATTTTTGAAAGGAACTTTACCAGTTTTGTAACATCATTTGAAATTATTTCATTGATGCCGCAATGGCAGAATATAAATTCCTTCTTTTATATCTGTGCTAATATCTAATGTAATCATTTTTTTGTGCACTTTAGTCACAGAACCCCGACAGTCTTTCTCCTTTCTGGTAGACACTTCCCACATATTTGAAGTACTCCAATCGCATAGATAGGTGAATATCGGCTTTACCAAATGTAATGATTACCTCCTAGTGTGGATATTGTCTGGACCATCAACATTTCTATAAATATCACAGATCTGCAAAATAGTTTCATTTCCACCAATGCAATGTGGTTTGGTTACCTGGGAGTTAAAATAAACTTCTTATGCAGAATTTTTTTCAATGGAATTTTTCCAGAAGTCTTCGCACATAATTCCCTCATTATCTGAATTTCTAAGGCCAATTCGTACATATTCGAAATTTTGAATACAAAATATCGAAATTTCATTCAGGCCCCGATCAGGATTTGATCAGGTCAGCTCTGATGATAGATCAGGGTCTGATATGGTAACTGGATCAAATCTTGATCAGTCATGTGATACCGATTTTAATCTGAATCTGATCAGGTCAGCAGATCAAGACCGGATCATGTGTCTGGTTCAAAATTGAATCAAGTCGATTCTTCCGAACTGGATCAAATTTATGGTGTAGGACTAGATCCGGTCTATAGGTTTAAAGTGGATCAGATCTGTCTAGTCCAGTCCAGATCAATTTTTATGAATACCAATTTGATCAGGTTTGCTATATTGCATTTTAATACTTTCTTTTTTTTACTTTAAATAGTTTTTCTACTACCTGTTCGAAATTGAAACTAAATTAAACCGATCCCATCACACATAGTAATTAAGAACGATATATCATATGATAATAAATCTTATATTAAGACTGGATAGGTGTTTTGGTCTCCGAGATCCTTTTTCCTGCAGCGTCTTTTTATTTACTACATACGTTGAATTGATAGTAGAATCAAACGTTTAAACTGTGTAACGCTGTTCCCCGGGTGCAGATCTCTTCCCTTGGCGATCGCTTTCCACACCCGTACCACCCTAGCCCTACATCCCCTATCTCCGTCACTTATAATTCCTTCTCAAGCGCCAGGTGACCTTTGCGACCCAGTGTCACCCCTCGGCGAGACCGGGCTTTTAACCTGCGGCACGACGAAACCATTAGAACCGCGTTTTTAGTATTTGCCAGATTCGCTAACTGTCCCCTTCATGCTCCCACTTGCCCCTTTACTGCATTTTGGTTGATCCGCTGACTGTTCCTTTCGGGGTTGCCTGTGCTGCCTAGTATGTAGGTTTTGGAGACTGGGCGGGGTCCGGGGATCTAACCGATTGCGTGTGATCTCCATCCCTTGGCACTCGGGGCAGAAGGGGTTGCCCCGGATATCGATATACTCTAGGGTTACCACAAGGGCTGCAGCCTCAGGAGTAACTCCTGAGTATCCTCCTCGCCACCGGCTCCCTAACAGGGCACGCGGGGCAGGGGATCATCTCTCTCAGAGCTAACACAGCGGGCCAATAGGTACTCTACCGCGGCTCGCTCCCGATGCTCGACTGCTCTCCTCGATGTCTCTCGTAACACTCCTGCCGCTTTTCCTTCCTCCCGTCGGCTCTCCTCGAGCCACGCAGAAGCGGAGAAATATCGGCACGGTTTGCCCCCGGGAGATTTTTCTCCGAGTACTCTGCTTCTCCGGGAATCCCCGCGGCGGTGTGTTTCTTCCCGCGACAAGGCCTCCCATCGGTGCGCTTCTCTATTTAATTCTATGTCTTGGTTTCAGTTATTCTATTGCCCTGTCCTGAGTTTATTATTCTTTCATTCACACTCTCACCTTCTCCTTACCTTCCCGCCGGCTTTCACAATTCTGGATTACATTTTTCTTCATATTTATTAATCACAGAAGAGGCGTTTCACTTTCTCACTATTTGTAACAGTTCTCTTGTTCTGAAGTTTTTTCTTTAAATTTTCGACCTCTTTTTCTTCATATGATTCATTGGATATGGTAAATGTAAATGGAGTCTTTTTTAATTTCATTTGTCATTCCGCACCCAATTTGTAAGTGTCTAATTAAAAAATAATAAGTAATTCATAGATCTCAGTGATTGAAACATTTCGGTAGTTTCATAAATATTTCATGCACATTTTTGTGCACCTGCTCCTCCTCTGATCTGAACGGGATATTCTTTCCATGATCTGGGTGTTGATTTATCGTGCTTCAATAACGAAGTAGTGAATTTACTCATCCCAGGATTATTACCGTTATGAAGTTAACATTTGAATATCGCAAAATCACCATCCCAGATAATCCATTTATCCAAAGCTAAGTCAAAAACTGCGTCCTCTTCATCCGCATAGAAATGAACCAAGTAGTATGTATACTACTTGCCTCGATACGCTGTCTGAGAATTTCAATAATTGACATTCATACATAATTCACACATAATTAGAATTCAAGTGGTAGAGGGCATGAGTCGATTCTCCATATTTTGTTAAATATTGTAAGGAAATCTGTGGAATTTCCTTTTGGACGGCGAAATCATCCATAGAATTGTTAAAACTTCGTAAGTACGCAGAAAAATGTCCATTAGGGTCCAGATTGGAAATTTACAGTCATTAAAAATTGGGGATCTAATGGCATTTTTGATGCCAAAATTTATGAGAATTTCAATGGCGTTTTACACCTAAATTATGAAGAGTTCTCATTGCGCTTACACCCAAATTTTCGAGAATTTGTATTGCGTATTTCGCCTTATTTGTTTTGAGAATTTAATTGTGTTTTCACGCTAAAAATATTAACTTTTAAGATTATTGAGGTTTAGGGAGGAATTATGGCGAATTATCGCCAAATACTGAATTAAAATTTCAAGAAATAAAAATTAATTAGGTAGAGTTCCTTATTTAATCGCGTATTAAGCCAAAAAAAATACCGAGCTGAACGATCAGATTTAGGATTTAATTAATTATGGGGGGAAAATTAGGATTCATGTAATTTTATTCGTTCTGATCCCGGGATCGCGTGAGAACACCGTCCTGAATACGCGCTCTCAATTAAAGAGAATGTATTCGATGAGGAAAACCGTTCATCATCTCGAAAATAATTTAATTGCAGATTTGCCGTATTTTATATTTCGCCCGCACCTGTTATTTTATATTTCCACTGAGGCCGCGTCTGTGTGCATCCCTGTGAAAATCCACATTATGGGCTATATAACGTCGGGTGGTTGTTAATATTAAAAAACTAGGAACTTCTAAGACACATTTTTTAGTTTTTCTTCACTTCCAGAAATTTGCAATCCAAAAATACAAGTTAATGTAATGGTTAATGGTTTGTGTCGAGGCACTTTTTCAGCCCCTCCCCCAGCCCCTTAATGAACATTCCAATAATTTAGAATAAGCTAGACTAAGAAGCTTAAGTAGATTATACGGAAACAGGTTAGGAAACCTGTCATCGTTGGCTCCCACTCCCGAGACATTCCTTCCCCTTGCCCCGCGCTTCCCTCACCCCTACACTCCCAACACTCACGACCTACAACGACATCTCCGGCAACAAGGAGAAACCCCCCCACCCGCCGTTCCTCTCGTCGCCACACTCAGCGCGGTGAGCGAAACCGAAACCCCCCATGGCTACGTCACAGCCGACGTGACCCGGAAGGAAACATTCTTTGATGAGCCCCCCGGAATGAATAATAAAGACGAGGACACTCAATGACGAGTGTCCCCGATTGACCCCGATTATCGACGAAAAAGACGCAAGCATGAGTGGCAGCCATTACTCTATATACAGCTGCCCCGGAGTCCGCGTGCAAACAAAAGTGTATAAAATTACAAGAGAAATGGTGATAGAGATAATCGGTGAATCAGGAGAATTTAAGGAGAGAAGTAGAGAAGAGCCATTTTTGGGGGACTCAAGGGAGACCGTAGAGCAGGGAGCGATTTGTGAAGAGCTTTGGCGAGGAAGATTTTTGCCTGTGAAGGATTTTGGGTGCAACGAGGATTGTTGAGTCGCCGTGAGTACCCTTCGATTTACCTTCCCATCCCGACAAGCGCATTGGACCCCGTGGAATTTAATTATCCTTGTTCCCCCCAACGGTAAGCCTTCGATCTTATTATCTCTTTGCATTTATGTTCCGATTTAGCATTAAACCAAACCCACCCTTTTTTTTGTAGAGTAATTAATAATTGACTCGAACCCCCCTCACTTCACCGCCTCTTTACAACTAGCTTCTCCCCTGTTTCTTTTCTGTTTGAGTGCGTGCGTCGCAAGTGGCTGGCCTTACCCCCCATCCTCGAGTAATTAATCAAAAGGCCTGAAGTATTGTTTGTTAATTTCCTGTAAGAAAAAATTATAATATACCGTGTTAAAGTGTCAATCACCCCGAGTAATCATTTTACAAGCTTCCCCCAAAATGACAGGAAATCAAATGATGAAAAACTTTTTCAAGTATTTTCCTCGAAATATGTGATGAAACAGTAAAATTCATGCCTGCAGCAGTGGGATTGTATATATGTCTTCTTTATTTGTTGTGCTCATATCCAGGGTGACCTTTTTCTGATGAAAATTGCCCAACTTGCAGTCTATAACTTTTTTTATTCTTCCCCAGGCACAAAACATATTTGATGGTGTAGAATCACATGGGTACTCGAAAATACGTTTTTTCACTTGCAGTGTCTTCCCAGATAGTTGAATAGATTCCGTTTCCCATGGTGAAATAAACATGTCATCTGTTTCAATTATTTCACCTGTCTTTAATAAAACTGAGTTGGTCGGACGGTTATAGGTGATGCTTTTATTGTTAAATGAAATTTTTTTCACTTTTATTATCCCAGACTGGAGATGAACGCGCGCGTATTGGTACTTTTGTGGTGCTACTAAATGAGTTTCTATTTCGGTTTTCAACGATAGGTATATAAGAATCGAAATTTAATTTTTTTTTAATAAAAGAAATATATATAAATAATAATAATATAAATATAATCATAATAATAATAATAATTTGTTGTGCTTGGGAAATATTCCATGGAGAGCAATTCAAAATTAAAAAGGAATATTCCAGGAAATTGAGCGATCATCAACGCGATTTCCTAAATGCAAACACGGCTTCATCCATGGAATGTAATGAACCAGGTGGAAGGGAGTCCCGGTTGGAACGTCGATCAGGTAAGACGTGTTTGTAAACGCTCCGGCCCCGTACGAACCTGCGAGACCTATGGTCTCCTTATACCAATAATTTATCCACCTAATTATAAGTCAAAGTTGTGTACAAAACAGACCAAACATATTTGATACCTCTTTTTCTTCGGGAAAAGGGGTACAGTGACCTTAACAACGCTCTACATTTTGCGAGTTACCTCTGACTACGGGGCTAACGCATAGATAACACAATGGAAACAACTAACGATAACAATACTGCAAGGCCCAGCTATTCACAGATAATCGAAGAATCCAAACTCCCGAAGAAGGAGCATTCTATCGTCCTTAATGCCATCCCAGGAATTAGAGTCATCGAATACCCGATTGCTTTAAGTAAAGTGTGGAAAAAAAGCAAGATTATTTAATCATCAAAAATCTCCAATCAAAGGATCCTGATTGCCCTGAACAATGGCAAACTCGTTGACAAACTGACAGTAGAAGAAATATTTCTCGACATCAGAGAGCATTCGATTCCCATTCGACCATACACATCTACTAACAAGAGATTCATACTCTCGAACGTATTTGCTTGGATACCCAATAGAGTCCTTGAGGAAAAACTAAGAGAATACGGAATCACTACGAAATCCGCGATCACTCCAGTTAGGGCCGGGATATCAGATCCAAAATTGACAAACGTCAACAGCAATGGCAGACAAGTCTACATTCCTGTTGACCAAGTCAAAAAGGTTCCTCCAAAATTTCGAATCCATCATGATGAGGACACGTACTGGATTTTCCCCACAACGGACGCAATCAAGTGCTTCATTTGTCAGAAGCCGGGTCATCGAGCCCGAGAATGTCCCACGGTCACAACATCAGCAGAAGTAGTGGGGGAATGTGAAGAGGATTTTGACGATGACGAAATTGCCCAAGGAATGATGATAAATCCCCAAAACGGCAACAATACGGCCTTTGACAAACAATCGCAACTTGACGTTAACCCAGGTGACAAGGCAAGTTTCCCACCACTGACCAATCATTCGGACACACACTCACAACAACAACAACCAGCAAAGGGGAAACTCAACGAGAGAGAGGCTACGGACCCGAAACGGGGCGGATCACCGGCCCACTCGTCGACAGCCAGCTCAGCCCCCCCTCGCAAAATACTAGTAGCAGAGACCCAAGCCGAGGGCAGCAACATTCCCTATAGGAAAAGTAGCAGAGATGAAACAACACCAACTCTACTCGACAAGATGAAGAAGACCATCGACACCCAGATATCGATATTCGAGACCACATGCAATAGAGATAAGTCGACTTTTCCCATTACATACGAAGACATCAAAATATTCCTCTACAGAACACATCAATCTGACATTAAACCGATAGCCCTCAGCTTTACCTATGACATTCCAGGTCTGGTCAATATGTTAACGATAATTAATGAGTCAGTAACCGACAAAAGTCTCAAAAATCGTATTACTAGAATCTGTAGGAAACTAAACTGAAAGGATTCCACACCACTGACTAGTGATATTGATACAGATAACATATAGCCAAAAACAAACTCATATTAAACATTATGGCAAACCAAAACACCAACTCGTCGGACACACAATACATTCAAGGCAAATTGCGTATCATATACTGGAACTGTCGCAGTGTTCAGCTTAGAATGAACGAATTAGTCAATATTTCTCGTCAATTAGATGTTATTGTGTGCGTGGAAACGCATAACCAAGAAAATTCAAAATTCCATCCCCGATTCCCGGGATTTAAGATTATCAGAGAGGACAGAAGGCGCGCAACAGGAGGCGCTGTTTTTATTGCCATTAGAAATAGATTTGCGTTTAAACCTAATTGAAACGATAGGAATAAATATCACCAATAGCAGACCGACGATTAGCCTTGTGGGAATGTACAAGCCCCTAAATAGTAACATAACTCACGAAATATGGGATCAAATTTTTTCAATAAGAGAATTGACAAATAATGTTATCATCATGGGGGACTTCAATTCCTGGCATACCGCCTGGAATTGCCATTCCACCTCGACAAGCGGTAATCGACTTTTTGATGCGATCAATCGTCACGACCTCATCTTACATAATACTGACACTGTAACGAGAGTGAGCCAACAAAGTCAGTCGAACATAGATTTAATTTTTACCTCAGCATCCATAGCTGACAAAGCAACGGTTCAAGTAGAACAGGAACCATGGGGATCTGATCATTTTCCACTTACTATCGAATTGAACATAGAAAAAAAAATTTACCTCAAAAACTATAAACTAAACTCTGAGAAAACAAACTGGGAACAGGTGACGGAAGAGCTCAAATCTACATACCATAACTTCCTAGAACCCCAATTTGAAGCTCTATCACCGAGTGCTAAGTACGAATACTTTGTTGATTGTCTCTCACAGACAATCACAATGTACACTCCCAGAAAAAGGTCAGTTCCCCCGAAAATACACAGGAATCCAGTAGCGTGGTGGGATACCGAATGCAGTAAGTCCATGTGTCTAAGGCAGACGGCATTCACAAAGTGGCGCCATACAAAAAACGAAACAGATTTAGAAATCTATAAAATTAGAGCTATGGAAACAAAAAATCTTGTAGAACTGAAAAGAAAAAACCACTTCATAAAATTTTCGGAATCCATAGCCATAAGATCACACATGTCTTATACATGGCGCTCATGCAAAATCCTAAAAAACGCATGGGTGAACAATGACGCACCCAATAAACAAGAACACCTACAATTTGAACGGAAAATCCCAGAAGCCCTTGACTCCCTCAGCCCACCTTGGTGAACACGGACCCAGAACACATCCCTGAATGCCAAGAGAATGAAATTTTGAATAACATGTTCGGTTATGCGGAATTCAACCTGGCCTTGAGCACACGGAAAAATAAATCCTGGCCCGGCTTAGATGGTATCAACTACGATGTTATAAAATATATCTTATTATATCCTTGATATCTTTAACCATATGTACACCAATTCTGATGTTCCTAAAGGCTGGATAGTACAATACATTCACTTCATACCTAAGCCTAACGGCCTAGATGTCAGGCCTATAGCTCTCTCATCCTGTCTCTGCAAACTGTTCGAAACTATGGTGAAAAATCGGCTACAGTGGTGGATAGAAAGCAATAATCTGTTCCCAAATAGTCAAAGCGGATTTAGAAACGGGAGATCGACATACGATAATCTAAGTAACATAACCTTATACACAGAACATGATCTGACCAGAAACTGGGGACACTGGCGGTTTTTCTGGATGTAAAATCTGCCGTCGACAACGTCGATTCAATCTTACTAATCGAGAAACTCGCCAGCATAGGATGCCCAATTAATATGACTAGATTCGTGCAGTTCCTGACATACGAGAGAGAAATTGTGTCTCAGTACAACAACTCACCAAGAAAGGTTCATAAGGGCGTTCCGCAGGGAGGGGTTCTTTCCCCACTGCTGTTCACCCTCTATACGTGTCACAAATTACTGGGGGTATCAATAGGGAAGTTCAAAATTCACAATTTGCCGATGACTTGGCGCCCCATATTAGTCGCCCCTCTCTTCCCAGCAGTATTAGAATCCTTGAGGAATCTACCAGAACCATAGACGCAAACTTAAGAAGACTTGGCCTGACCTTAGCGCCCCACAAGACAGAGCTGGTCCATGTTCATAAAAGACACAATCCTCCAAGGGACACTTCAATTTCAATAGGAGATTGCATTATCAAGTGTAGCCCCCAAGTACGATTCTTAGGCCTAACTGTGAACGAGAAGTTAAATTTCAAGGGACACCTTGACCGAGTCCTGGCAATGGCATTAAAGTCCATGAATATTATTAAGTTTATTCGAGGTACTTGGTGGGGTTCTGGTGTATGGTGTATAAGTGTTCTATGGTGTATAAGGGTTTTATAAGATCAATCGATGATTACGCCTTATTTATCTATCTCCCGTATAGAAAG
This sequence comes from Fopius arisanus, assembly GCF_000806365.1. Lineage (NCBI taxonomy): Eukaryota > Metazoa > Arthropoda > Insecta > Hymenoptera > Braconidae > Fopius > Fopius arisanus. The sequence continues at coordinate 367,592 of NW_011887786.1, read as the reverse complement.
ACTCAAGTTGCAAAACTGGAAAAACTCCGATATGCGGCAATACGTTTGGCCCTGGGATATCGAAACTCTACTCTAGTTGCGATCTTGTTGGACGAAAGTAAACTTCCAACAATCCACTCACGAGCAATCTTCCTATGCAAAAACGATCTCATAAAAATTCTGTCCCACTCAAACACTCAGGTATCTAGGCTAATCAATGATGTGTATATTGGAACTAATGATGACAGAAAGGCCAGGCCGAGAATTATCAAAGAATGCATAACAGAAATAAAACCATTACTATCGACCTTAAATATTGATAACCATTTTAGTATATACAAAACGAACTTCGCCACGCTAGTTGAGGCCTACTCGTTTGACGAGACAAATGGACAGCTAATACGGCTAATACGGTTGCAACACGCGGAGGGAATCCCAATATATTCATTGATCTCCAATCCGAAAATTACACCCGTATATATACAGACGGTAGCAAGCAAAATGAGGAGACAACATGACTAGGCGTAGCCTGCAGATGCCCAGAACTAGACATAGACATAAAAATCGGAATCAATAAGAAAGCGTCAATCTTCACAGCCGAGAGTCTAGCTATCCAGAAAGCCATCGAAATTGCAGTAGAGACCCCAGATCGCAATTTCCTTATTCTTTCTGACTCCCTCAGTGCACTCAGACAGCTGACATCACCCGTAATGAGTATTAGGGCCAATAGATATATCCTCCACCCCAAAGAACTTCTGCACAACAAAACAAACGACATCAAATTCCAATGGGTTCCGTCACACAGAGGGATAGTCGGCAATGAAGAAGCGGACCACCTAGCTAACCAAGCTAAGTACTAAGAGGCCAACCCGAATTATAAGCTACCATACACCGACTTCAGAGAGTACTTTCAAAAAGAGTCACTTAATAACACCAAACGAAAGATAGAAGATCTGAGAACTAACAAGGGTACTAAGTTCTTTCAATGGTATCACAGAAAAGGTACGAAGCCGTGGTTCCGGGATCCCAAATATTCCAAATTACCACGACATTTAATAAAATGGGTAAATCGGGCTAGGGCCAACCATTATAGCCTGGCTAGCTCCCTCGCCAGAGTTGGTATAGTTGCATCTAGTGAATGTCGTTGTGGGGCCAATGAAGAGGACCTAAATCACGTACTGTGGCAGTGTTCTATACACGATGATGAACGAGCCGAATTAATACGATCATTCGAAGCTGATAAAATATTTCCGCCATTTGATATTAGAGTGTTCCTCAGCACACTCAACACTCGAGTAATAATGGCCAGTAGCCTATTTTTGAAGCAAATCAATGCCAACATTTGATACGATGATGTTAACCACATAAGAATATCAATTTATATATATGTAAGACAACTGCACTATACTTGTATTACTTTATATTTCATGGCCGTGTAAGCCAAATGGCTTGAAATGCTTAAATAAAAAAAAAAAACCAGGTGGAAGTGTTCGAAGGTGCGATTAATTGAGGAATGAAGCATCAGCGCTAAATCACTTCCACCAGGTCATTCACCCTCCACAACCCACCGAGGATTGACAACGAAATTATGCGGTTCGGCCTAGCATCGATCTTGATCACACCAAAGGTCGGATTTCTCGTGCTACGTGGTACCTGATTCCGGAATCAGGTTGACTTGTCTCTGCCTGGCGTAAATCGTGTGACGCGAGCACAGGGATTTATGATATAAGATCTCATCCCTCATAAAGACAATAAAAATCAACATTTTATAGACACTCGGTTGGCGGGGTGCAAAATTACCAGTTACGTTCGTTTCCTGGGAGTGTTAGATTTGGACTCGTAGATTTTTAATTTCTATATATAACCTTTCTGTAAAAACCTAGTTACCAATGCAATGGCGATCACTGTGGTTATGGGGAAGGGAACGTACAAGTACCACCAGCAAAGCCGCACTACGAACGACTGGACATACAACGTCCCAACGAGACTCGAGAAGCCGGACGATTTAGAGAGCGCTGGCAGGGACGAGCCAGAAAATGGTCCACCCAACGAGAGGGATCTTGCCTACGGGAAAGATTTACCGACCGTAACAGACAACCCGGGCATTTAAAATGGGAAGGTGCTCACTCTCAATCGCGGGGAGCGAGCAAAGCAAAAACCCCAGGCATTCGTGTGCGCGACCTCCCCCGGAATTAGAAGCTGAAGCAATTTTCCTCGATAGCAAAATTAAAGAAATGGCCGAGGAAGAAGGACCCCCGTCACAGGCCTACCCCACCCTTACAATCAGACATCCATTGTTGAAGTCGAGGAAAGCTGAGGTTCTAGTACATACTGGGGGGGAAGTGAACCTCCTTTGGGTAGATCAGCTGAGCCCCAACACCTGGGCGAATCAGACTGATCAAGTGAACATAGCGGGTATGGGAAAAGATGTTTTACCCATATACGGCAGCGTCGAGCTTCGACGAACCTCATGGGCTGAATGAATACACGATTTGCGCAACGAGAAAAAGCCCCAGAAATGTGATAGCCTCGCCTAACCTAAAACAGGGTCGCCAACTGTTTCTACTGGACACAGGGGGGTGTTTGAACTTCGTTTCTAAAAAAGCGCTGGCGGATAAGGTCACCATCAGTAAACGTCCATCTAGATATACGCTCGGCATGGCAGGGGGATCCAACCCGTCCTCGGGACTATCTCCCTCGAAATTCAAGGTGTGCCGCCGTAATTTAGAGCAGTCGAAGCATTACGGGAACTGAATAAGCGAGGTAGATGTCGATAAGGAGGGAATCTTCTGGGTATCTATAGCTAACGAAACCGATGTAGGCTTGAATTTAGCGCTGTCACCTGAACCTGTGCAACCCTTGTTAGTCGGAATATATATATATAATAGTCGGAACGGTGCATGACATAGGGAAGCTGGGCTTTGGTTTTCCAGAATCCATTTTTGGTGAAAACGATCTGGAAGCCGCACCAACTGTTGAACCAGGACCAAGGGGCACCAGAGCGGAGAGAATCATCCAGCAACTCAGCCAAACATTAAAGGGGGTGGACGAGAAGAGCATGGTGGACAATCTAATATATGAATTTCCTCAGGCGTTCTCTTTGCCGGGAGAACCAAGTGGCGAAATGAAAGGCATGAGTTGCCCTATCAGAACCTATCAGTAACAGGGACTGGCAAATACCGCACATTCACAGTGATCGTGAAGCAATATCACTTCCAGAAAGCTAGAATGTGTGGTATAATGCTCGGCATACAACACTTACACGAAACGTTAATCCATTACAAACAAAATGATTTCCAAATTTCAAAAACAGAGAATGGATTAAACACCATAGGTTTGAATGCACATCTCGAGGGAACGTTTGAGGAGGCCCCTATTAAAATAACGGTATGTGAAGGTAGAATTCAAATTTTCAGCGAAAAATCAGGTCTTAATATAAGGGAATCGTCAAAACTTGCTGCAGGATTAAAGAACGTTTTTATTGGCCGGGAATCACATAAGAAGTTACTGAATACGTCAGAAGCTGTAAAGTATGTCACCAAATGAAAGTCAATCGACTCAAAACAATCCAACCGATGGTAATAACATCGACACCATTGGTCCCATTTGAACGCGTAGCAATAGACACCGTGGGAGCTCTGACTCCTACCGATCGCGGGAATTTACACATTTTGACGATTCAGGACAATCTAAGAAAATATTGCCTTGCGACAGCAATACCTGACCTAAAGACTAAAACGATAGCCTGGGCTTTGGCAACGACCTTCTATGCGATTCGCGAGTCCCCAAAATTCCTACTATCCGATAGAGGCACGAGCTTTCTTAACAAACTTTTTAGACAAATTTGCTGAAATTTTCAAATTCAGATAGATTACGTAGTCGGGATATAGACCTTAGACGAACGGGTCACTCGAACGATCCCATCAGACCTTGACAGACTATCTTCGGACTCTAATGACCGACAAGGTAGATTAGGATCTCTATCTAGATAGAGATCCCAATCTACCTTGTCGGTCATTAGAGTCCGAAAAGAAGCTTTCCTTTGCCATGTTTAGTTACAACACTACCAAACATGCAGCCACAGGTTTCATCCCATACGAGCTAATTTTCGGTTCTAAAGCGCAGATACCCAGCGAATTTCCAGACGAAAATGAGCTCGAGACCTATAACGAGTACATTGCGGAACTGGTTACGAACCTAGATACAATCCGACTAATTGTTGCAGTTAATTCGATCGAAGCGAAACTAAAACCAAATGAGTACTATGACCAGCATGCCAGAGAGGTAGAGTTCAGAGGTCAGCAATTTGTGGACATAGTCAAAGAACCTCATAGAAGCAAATTTGACAGCTTTAACAAAACGTCCTACGAAATAGTCGGCATTTCCGAAACTGGTACCCAAGTTTAGAGGATGAAAATGGGGCGATTATCAAAAGGCATCCTAACAAACCCAGGTTGGCCCTTGATTAACAATTATTCACACCCTTGTTCAGCTCCATTTCAGAAAACTAAGGACTAAAGGAGAAAACCGAAGAATAAGACCTGCGAGTCATTCATGAGTACTGGGACAATGGAAGCGGTGAAAATAGGAATTGGTGCCTTAATGATTGCCGGTGCGCTGCGGAAGTCGAATGGCCAGCGAGAAACAAACCCACAGTTCAACATCACGTATATCGAGACCAACCCGGGACTTTTCTACGAGGACAGTGGACGAATGAGACTAGTGGAGAAAGAATGGCAAATCATAGCCACCATCGACTACACGGCCGTCCGAGAGAAGCTTACCCATGAGATAAATCCTCAATATGCAGCGGCTTGGAATCAATGCATGAACATCTTCGACGCCCGAGACTGTGAGCTGCACTTGAGACACTACAGCAGGAGGGCAAAATTGTGAATAGGTACCTAGAAGAAATCTTCCAATCGTCAGACGAGGTGAAAGAAGCCGAAATGAAGAGGCGAGCGCTACTGGTCGAATTCATAGGAACAATCTCACAATCACTATTTGGCACTATCGACTATAATGACTGCGAGCATAGTAACAAAGAGATCGACAAGTTATATAGTAGCCAAAACCAGATCACTCACCTTGTCAATAACGCAACACATATAATCAGGTCAGAGATTGATACGATGATAGAACACATGGAATCACACAGAATATGCTGATCATAAGGAATACCACAGAGCGCCTACAACAAATCCAGCATCACCAGGGAACACACATCGCCCTATTGGTAATGACGATGAAGCTTCAACGTATAGGCGACGAGATCATCTACTCAGATACTCAGGGACACCTCCGAGAAGAGCATCGAAGCAGTAGACGCCGCAAAGCATGGGAGAATCACCCAAACGTTTCTCACCCGCGAACAGGGGGTGAGGAAAACAGCGGAGAAAATTCGCCAACAGCATAGAGAGGTAGAGTTTCCGATCCCACAGGAAAAAACAGATTACCCGTCCATGTCCACATCTGGATCCATCGGAGAAATAGGCTTGATTACACTGCTGGGCACGTGCTATGCACTGTGCAACAAATCCATGGCCACGGGGGCCATGACATGGCTATTCCATTGCTGTAGAAGCAGGATCAGCCGACCTACGAAAGAGAAGGCAGAATTAAAAGAGATTCAAAACGTACAATTAGAACAACTCACCTCGGTATCACCAGCCGTGATACTAATACAGCAGGAACAAAGGATCATTAGATCATACAACGCCGGACTTACCAACGGCAGCGGATCAGGTGCATCACGGACACACTATCGCACTTGAATAAGGGAGGGCAATCGCGACCTTAGCAGCAACTTCAGCAAGAACCCGCAGTTTACCAATTGTCATCGATTATTGAATACTGAAACATCGAACAAGGAATAAGAACTCTCAACAAATATATGACAATGTACATCTTCCTCTTCCCTTTTCAGGCATTAAAAAAAGGGTAATTTAAAAAAAAGGGATATATGAAAAGGAAAAAGGGGGAATGAGACAAAAACGTCCAATATTAAGATTTAAAGGGATGGGTAACATCAACTATTAATGATAGGCGAACTAGCTATTAATTAATTCGAGAAATCGGTAGAAAAATGCAAGACGATGTCGTATAAATTGAAAAAAAAAATACAATGAATAAATAATACAAAAATTAACAACGTTATCACAAAACATACACAGACTTGAATTTTCTAGCTATCAGCCTCAAATAGGTAGAGAATTTTACCATAATCTTAAGAAATCGGTTATGGGGAGAGAAACAATAGTAAACAAAAAAGCATGGAACGGACTCACCGAGCGGGCAAATAGGGAATGAAACACTCCAAGAAGGGCCACTCTAAATCAATGAATAACCAAAAACAAAACAAGGTAAGTATATCATTCTCGTGCAACTCACTCAGCAGAACTGAATATAAGTAGACAACAATGCATGGCTTAGGGACAGAACGTAAGCTGACCCCGGTTAGTGTTACATCGAGTCAGCAGTTAGGCGCGATACAAAGCATGCAATACAACGTTAAAGAAAACTTAGCGTCCTCTTCAAAACAGAATTGCAGAATAGTAAGGGATAATGTTAATTACTTCACCACTAAGAAAGAGGAAGATCATAATCCATGGATGGAACCTGAAATGCGATGAGAGGTGCATCCGTAAGAATGAATGGACCTCTCATCGGGGGGATGTTGTGTTTGGGAAATATTCCATGCAGAGCCATTGAAATTTAAAAAGGATATTCTAGGAAATCGAGCAGTCATCAACCCGATTTCCCAAATGCAAACACGCCTTCATCCACGGAATGTGATGAACCAGGCGGAAGTGTTCGCAGGTGCGATTAATTGTGAAATGAAGCATTATCACTGAATCACTTCCACTAGGTCATTGACCTTCGAAAACCCACCGAGGATTGACAACGAAATTATGAGTTTCGGCCTAGCATCGATCTAGATCACACCAAAGGTTGGACTCCTCGTGTTGCGCGGTACCTGATTCCGGAATAAGTTTAACTTGTCTCTGCACAGCGTTTATCGTGTGACGTGAGCACGGGGATTTGTGATATAAGATCTGGCAGCTCATAAAGACAATAAAAATCAACATTCGCTGGAAACTCGCTTGGCGAGGTGCGAAATTACCCGTTACGTTCGTTTCCCGGGAGTGTTAGATTTGGACTCGTAGAATTTTAATTTCTATATATAACCTCGCATTTGTGAATAAATGAAGAGACAGCTGACTCAAGGAATTTTGGGAAAAAATTGAAGAAACTCGACAAGGGAAAGGGGGGGAAAACTAAATGAGTAGTTAATTATTAGGACAGTCTGGTATGGGATAGCTCTCTCTCCTTTCCACAATCTTTAAATGAAAACTATTTCGACAATCGTGTAAAACCTCTAAAACGTCCAAAATCATTTCAAACAAATGTGAGTAATAAATCATAGTTTTTGAAAGAACTCAAGTAGCTTATCGCACTAGTAATTTTGGCCCTTCCCATATCCTCAGGCCCTCATAAGAATAATAATAATAATACACGTCACACTGGATTTTTTTTAAGGGATTGTTTTGTGAGATGCCTGGGTCGATGGAAACTTTGGGAGGATGGATGAGATGAGCACGGATTATCGGGAAGCGTTGAGTGACCAAAAAGAAGTTACTGCACGCGGTTTTTCATAACGTCACCAAAAGTCAATTTATTAATAAAATAATTGTCATTGAGCTGTTTACAATTAAGTAACAATGAATGAGCAGATCACAAGAGATTCAATCGAGCGGTTCTGAAAAACTAAAGGTGTTTAATTTTTCTGTAGAAAAATGTGGTGAGCAATTCGGAGAAAACGTGTATGCACTAAGCAACGGTTGAGATGTAAATGAGAAAGAGTAACCTGTCACAATATGGCAGGTGACACAGTTTTGGCGGTCACATGACCTAATTATATTTTATCTATATACGATAAATTGAGCTGCCCAGGAAGTGGCGCCTCAGGTGTCAAAAGCGATGACCCTTGGTCATCTGAGGTGGAAGGTGGACGCTGAGTGTGAGAGTGGGCAGAGCGTTGGGTGAGTTGTGCGTGGGAGTGTGGGCACCTGTCAGCTGATAGGATTTCCAACACAGATGCACTCGGGCGAAGTTGTGACAATATTTTTAATTTTAGCAACAATTCAGGCTTAAGAACGTCGTCGAAAAATTGTTCGTTCATTCGTCGGAAAATTTGAGCTAATGGACCATACCCAGTTCTCAATGCATTTTTAATTTTTCCCAAGGTACGTTCAAATGCATGAAAATACATTAATCTCACTGAGTGAGCACTGCATATTGATTGTATCATCAACAACATGCAGTAGGCTATGGACATTCAGTACTCAGTCAGTTGTACAAAGGCTCTTAGTAACTCCTTCGCTCTGGAATTGTGTTCGATTCGAGTAGTAAAAAATGTTTGTGTAAATAGATTAAATATAATATTTTTCAGACATTTTTTTAGGATTATTGGGCCAGCATCTAATGCCAAAAACCTGATTTATGTTGCCTTTCACTTGCTAACCTCAGTCAACGATGCTGTTGAGCGTTGAAACTTCTGAGGCACCTGATCTTTCATTATTCCCAAAAGCATGGAAAATAAATTTTTTTGGGCAAAACTGAATATTGCTGTTCTATTACCTTTCATTCAAATGTCGACTAAAAATTTTTTCATATTGTCTAATCATAAGAGGTGCATCTCATCCAACACAAAATGATGGACTAGATCTATCGGGACATCAAGGGCCGTTAAAGGTGAGAGTCCATGGTGGTGAAGAGGATCTTGTTGACTCCTGAATGCCACATCAGTTCGCTCTACAGCATCCGTTGACAGATACACTGTACGGTTTTCCAGCCTTGTTCCCTCAACGTTGCAACGTTCACATGCTCGTTTTGCTTCATGGTTTTTAACACATTCGACAAATGAACGGGCAGGTCTAACACATATGAATGCTTCTATGTAAATGTCAAATCCTTGTCCTCAAATAACAATACTATCACTCAATAATGCATTCATCTCTTTAACAAGCACTTCAAAAAATTGACGGACATTTTTCGGATTTCCAGCTCCACAGTATAAAGCACTAATAAACACTTGATACAAGTCAGGTTGAAGAAACACTTTTCCTAAGATCGGTCAGAATTGTTTATTACTAGATTTATATGGCGACGAACGATCGATGTGAATTAGTAATTGAATTTTATTACGGGGATGTAGGTCAACATCAATGGTTCGGTTCAAATGCGGGCTTACTCCGAAATAGACACATTAACGATCACTTATCGAATTTTTTTAATGTCATATTGTGCTGAGGCTGTTTGGAGAAATGTTTTGGCGATCGCTGGTAATTGTTGGATACTTAATTTTACGCAATATTCTTAAAAGGCCATCCAGATTGGTGTGCGGAAGCTTCGTCCCGAGTGCCCGTTGACGAATTTCTCCTACTTCGTTAGTGGTGTGATCATCTTGATAATGCTTGAAATCCTGATCTGCAATCCCGTTCCCTGAATGTTGCTTGTTTCTCATCAGCTTTCCCTTTATCCTGATCAGAAGATTCAATACTCAACTCATTCCAACTTGATCTTATATCCTATATCTTCTAGTTGAAAGAATTCGTCTGAAAGATTCAAGTCAACGTTTTCTTCACTGAATGAACCTATTAAATCGTTGTTTTCATCATCACTGAAATTTGAAGCAATATCATCGTTGACCTGATTTCCACCATGGCTATCCTCTACACATTTACATTTGCGATATCTTTCAACCCGTAGCCTGCTGAGTTCTCGGGTATGTGTAGCTCTCATGTCATTACTCATTTTTACGGTTGTTTATGCTTTTATTTACAAAAAAAACTTCAACTTGATGTACATGTCAGGGCGGCCTGAGGCAATTTTAATTCGGGTATTCCTCAATAATTGTTTTATCGTGCCCAAAGCACTTTCAAATCGAAAAGCACATATTTCACTCAGAGAACACTGCATATTCAATGTATCATCTGCCAAACGAATAAGGCTCTGTACATTTAAAACTTGAAATTCTCACCGTACAGATGATGAGCGAGTTTAACAAATGTGACAAGATATAATTCCGCTTGGTGGATTCTAGACAATGCTCTATATTCAGTACATAAAATACGACAAGCAATATGAAAACGTAAGAAATGCTTGTAAAATTTTCCTGATAATTTTTTTTCTAATATATGAACCTACATATAGTGCAAAAAATCTAAATTGAGTGGCTTCCTACTTCGATACTTCAATAATAAGTTAAGTTAAGTTAAGTTAGTGGTGCGGATGGGCGGGCTAGCCTCCCTATTGCCACCGAACTCCGTTGTGAGTTATTGTAGCTCGGCCTATTTTTAGGTTGCGGATTAAATCTCTAGCCCGGCCTTTATAGCCAGTCTTGAGAAGTCCGAAAGTTTTCTTTCCCTGATCTGATCACTAGTGGGGAAGGCAATTCCCCAGCATTGCAATCTCATCACGGCTAGTGCTGGGCAGTCGCACGTGATGTGCAGGCTATCCACTGGTTCCTCTTTGCAAAATCTACACAGGGCATCTTCGCCGATGCCTATGGTTTTGCAATGGGCTTTAAATCTCCCATGTCCTGCGAGTAACCTGATCACTGTGCTCAGGTCTTTCTTGTCCATGTGAAGAAGCTGTTTGGCTCTCGTGCTGCTTGGGCCAAGCAGAGCTGCCCTGGCTTTCCTGCAGCTCTCTATGTTTTTCCAACGGTTGGTGTGTTCCCGCTGCATCTTGTTTTTAATGGCTTTTTGGCCCACGGCTGAGGGGACACCAACTGGTTGCGCTACGGTTTCACTTACTGACCCTTGCTTTGCCAGTCTGTCCGCTTCCTCGTTGCCGTGGATGCCTTCGTGTCCTGGGACCCATGCCAAGGTTATCTTGTTTTGTTTTCCCAGTCTTTGTAGCTCCTCCATGGTTTCCCAGATTAGTTTTGAGTCTGTGCTAGGTTTTAGGAATGCTTTGATGGCGGCCTGACTGTCTGACCAAATATATATATACTTGTTCATCGTCTGCCGATTTGCCAGAAGTTCAGCGCATTTTTCGATGGCCAAGACTTCTGCTTGGAATACTGAGGCGTCGGTCCCCAGGGACCAGTTATCCTCATAGTGCTCCATCGGTTCATATAGTCCCGCTCCATAGCGGTCCTTTTGTCCTGAACCGTCCGTGTACCAGTGCATAACATGCTTGCCTGATGTTCTCTTGACTGTTTTCCAGTGTTCTCTATCAGGTATATAGTACTTATAGGACTTCCTGATTTGATATTTCTTGGTGGTTCTGTCCTGAACTTTGATCAGGGGTTTTTTTTTCAGGATACTTAAGTCCGTATGTGCTGCCCTGGCTGGGATCCATTCCCCTTCACATACTAGCTTGTATGCTGTTGATTCTGCTTTTCCCACTAGCAGCAGGTCTAGCGGTGTCTAGTTGGTGTAGTTTTCATAGCGCCGGTTGCTGCTCTCAACAAATTTTCTTGGAGAGCTTTTAGTTGGTTCCTTACTTCCGCCCTTTTCGCCCTGGGCCACCAGACTACCGCCGCGTACATGAGTGGTGGCAAAAGCACCATTTTATAGAGCCATATGCTGATTTTGGGGCTGAAGCTCCCATCTCTGCCCATGGCTCTTTTGCATGTCCACAGAGAAGCATAAGTTTTGCTCAACTGTGTTTTGATGTGCTCCTTCCAATGGAGTTTCTGGTCCAGTTGAACTCCTAAGTATCTCACTGAGGTGGCGTATGCAATTTCTGCTCCACCTAACTTCAGCGGTCTAGGGGTTACCACTTTGTATTTCCTGGCGAATATCATTGCGGACGTCTTTTCAGGGTTAACTGTCAGTTTCGTTTCGCAACTCCATTCTTCCAGCGTCCTTAGGGAGCAGCTTAGCCTATCCCTCAGCGTGTTTAGGAACTTGCCTCTTGCGATGATGGCCACGTTATCGGCGTAGCCATATACAAAGAGGCCTTGGTCCTTTAGTTTTTCTAAAAGGTCATCCACTACTATGCACCACAGGAGTGGGGACAAAACCCCACCCTGTGGACATCTTCCTACTGGGCGTCCTTCTATTTTCACTCCGTTGTGAGCTGCCGTCAGTGTCCTGCTCATCAACATGCTTCGTATCCAGTCTGTGATGGTCTGTGGATAGCCGCTCTTTGACATGGCCTTCATAATAATTTCGTATTTGGTGCGATCGAATACCCCTTCGATATCAAGAAAGATTCCCATTCCATAGCCCTTTCCCTGTATTTCCTCTTCAACTTTTGCCACCAGATGATGCAGTGTGGTCTCTGTAGACCTTCCCTCTCTATAGGCGTATTGACATGAGGACAGTGGCCGGTCTATTAGCAGTGAGCTTTTTATATATCTGTCCAACAGTCGTTCCAGTCTTTTAAGGACGAAGGAGGTTAGACTGATGGGTCCGAAATCTCTTGGCTTGACGTAGCCATTTTTTCCAGGCTTGGGTAGGAACACGATTTTGGATTCCCCCCACACCTGCGGTACGGTTCTTAGGGCCACACTGGCTATGAGAATTTTTGTGAGTGGACCCAAGTTGGTGTTGATTCCCATCTGCAGAAGCACCGGGTAAATCCCATCTGGTCCTGGTGCCTTACACGACTTTGGCTGCTAGAGCCCAGTCTTAGGGCTTGTATTGCCATCCCGGCGTGTCGTGTGGTTGTTGTTCCAATCCCGGCCTCGTGAAGCCGGGGAAGTGTTCATTCAGCAGTAGTTCCAGTGTCTCTTCCGAGGTCCAGGTATAGCTGCCATCCGGTCTGATCAAACAGCCCAGCTTGGCGCCCCTTTACCAGTCTTGATGCCTCGGACAGACTCCCTATGCCACTGCTGAACTTCTTCCGACCGTCGTATCTGGCTTTCGCCAGAGCTTTGTTGTACTTTCTCTGGAGATTCTTGCGTTCTTTCAGCGCCTTACTCTTGTGTATACTATCGTACGAGTTCTTTACCTTGTTCCACGCCTTCCTCAGCTGGTTCCGTAGGCTCGTTACTGTGTTATTCCACCAGCAAACTTTTTGGTTCCCGTCTGGGTGCGTGAGACACAGTTGTTTTCAAAGGAATGTCTGACCGCCTCTCTGAAACTTTCGGCGTCGTGCTCTAGTTGCTTTTTATTCTTGGATCTGGAGGGTACGTCCTGGATTCTCAAGGAGAGCTCCTCTCTGTAACCCTTCCAGTCTGTGTTCTTTGGATTCCTCCGTTGAATTATGTCCGTCCTTCCAGTCAGGCTTAGGCGAATTTGACTGTGGTCCGATCCCGAGGGCTCTTACCACGTCCACCATACTTGTTGTGCAGATGGTGATATCCAGCACTTCATGTCTTCTGCAGTCCATGAAGGTTGGTTCCGTTCCCCTGTTTAAAAGCATAAAGTTTTTTTCCATAATGAAGTTGTGTGGGGCTTCTCGTCTTGCATTGGTATTGGAGCTCCCCCATCCAACATGATGGGAGTTAGCATCGCAGCCCAGCAGGAGTTCTAGCCCGTACTCCTTTATTTTGCTGATTAGTTCCTCCACTTCCCGTGTCGGTGGTGGCTCTATGGAGTCGTAGGGCAAGTAGGCTGATCCCACTATGCACTCCGAGCTTCTGTCTCGTATTTGGACTTTTATTTTGGCTACTGCCAGGTCCCCATTACTGAGTTGTGGTAGGAAAGTCGCTTCCATACTTTTAATCAGGAGGCAGGCTTTTATCCTGTTTTCCCTAGGGTTTGCGCAGAGTACCTTTCCGCAGCCCCCTAGGCCTTTCACCTTCTCATCCACTAGCCATGGTTCTTGGATGAGAGCTATAGCTGTTTGCATCTTCGCTAGCGTCCTACAGAGTATAGCTGAGGCGCTCCTGCTGTGATGCAAATTAATTTGAACTATTTCGTTTACCTTGTGAGTCATCTAGAGGCTCACTTGACTTGGTCGGTAGTTATATCTTCATCCTTGCGGTTCTTCTCGAGCAGCTTAATGGTTGCCCTTTGAGCCCCGCAGTGAGGTCTGAAGTTGCAGTTTTTTAGTCCCTGCAGCGACTTGTCTCCGATTAGTGCAGCGAAGTGGGTGCTCGAAGCTCCCTTACTTACGCTGCCCTTCACGACGACCCAGTCGACGGGGTTCAGTCCCTCGTTTTGCTTTCCCATGAGCCATGGGCCGACACTCCTTCATCCTTTACGTGTACTACTACTCGGTGGCGTTTTGGCAGTTCTTCTGGCGCCAGCACACGTAGGGTTTGCTCTCCTATTTTATTCTCGGGGAATAGGCTCTTCAGCCACATCCCCGACTCTTCGTCGGTGCAGCCCACTATGGCCGCCCCGTCTTTTTCCCAGATGCCCTCGAAAACCGGTGCCGTTGTCCCCTCCGCCAGGGAGAGGATTTGGGACCTAAACAGTCCCTTTAGGCCCTTGATTTCTTATTGGGTGATTTTTTGATCTGGGTAGTGCTCTGGAATGAGCGCCCACCTGAGCATTGGTTTAGTGGCCTGCGAGTAGGTAGCCTTGTCTGTCTTAGGCTTTTTCGCAGGTCTCACTGTTTGAGGGCTTGGGGTAGTGTGTTCCGGCGCCGACCATTTCATGGCCTCCACCTTCCCACAGTCCTTATCGCCACTCGTTTGCGAGGGAGTTCCTTGTGCTTGTGTCACCCTGAGGGCCTCCCTTTCTTTTTTGAAGCGTCGCCTTGCGGCGCCGCTGTGTTTGATCTTGTTCTTCGAGAGTCCAGAGATCTTTAGGTTTACCATCTGGTTCATGCTAGCCCCCGATGGAGTTTGTGTGTTTTGGTTCTTTTCCATAAAAGTCCCACGAATACCACAGTTATACGTTGTCACCCGGGCAGAGCTGCGAACGCCCGGGGTTTGGCTACTTACCCTCCGAGGTCACCTGGCATCCGAGGGCACCGTTTAGAACGCGACTCCCCTCGCGTCACGCAGCCTTCGGCACGGTGTGGGGACGCCGTGCCAGCCAAACATGACCACTGGCACGACGCCCTCGCGCATGACACCTGTGGCTTAGGAAGCTGGTCCGCGACGAGGCTTTAAGCTCTCCGCTTGGTTTCCCATGTGGAGATGCCCTATAACCATCGTAAACCACTTTTTTGGCCCATCTCCCGTGGGGCTCCGGGTTAATCCGAACGGCCACTTCCTATCCGCCACCCGGAAACGCGCTCGGTCGGTTGCTCAACCGCGCTCTCCGCACCCCAGTCAAGGGGTTTAGACAGACCCGAGTTCAACAATAATAAATAACCAAAAGAAATCTTTTGAAACCTTAACTAACTCTAAACTCATGATCTCCATGCAACTACGTATCGATCACCAATTTTTACACATCTTCCTCTCTATCAGTGGGACAGAGTTCAAGAGTCGCGATTTTTCTCAACTTTATCCTTGTATGGAAAAATATCTCCATCTCACAAATGCCGTTCTGCACAGAAATTTTATCATGGAAAATCAACTCATAATAAAATCATAATCAAAAACCTGGTCTTCTGGAAGAACAGTGTACAATAATTCACAGCATTTCTGAATGAAAGCATTTATATTTCTGTAATATCTAGCAGAACCGCTGCATTTGGAATCAGCAAAAATTAGATCACGTGATAACATAGTACACCTCTACTGTTCGTCAACTCAGTCTTCTAAATATCTGTCCCCTTATCTTAAAAGCCAACGCAAAAATTCAAACTGTTGAAAAAATGAAACAAATGAATAAAAAATAAACTTTAATCGGAGAGGACCAATAAAATCTAAAGGTTCTTTTTCCTTAAGGATAATTTGGAGTCATCTTATCTTTATGAACCGAACCATAACTACGGCGTCGATAGAGATTTATTTTTGAATTTCCGCGGTTAGCGGAATCATCTTGCTCGTAACATTGATATTTTCGATGATTCCATTGTGTGTTTGATCACAGCCTGTTATCCAGAAGACTTCTGACTTTACAATATTTGCCCTTTTCCGTTACCTCTCTCTAAAAAGCGCTAAAAATCGATCATATTTTTCACGGCTCTAAACGTTCTTTTCGGTATTCTAGTGTGCGTGTGATTGCCTCTGATTCCGAATCTGAACCATTGGATTTTGGACATTCCGTCGGTTATCAATTGCAACACCGGTCGTGCCAACTTAAACGCAGTGCAGCGGAAAATCATTGAAGCCCACTGTTCTACCAACAAAATCCTGATCCTGGAGGAAGATTAATGCACCTCTAGAGAAAACTGTACGATATAAGACTGAAACAACCAGATTGTAAGTAATCTTAAGTTATTAAAAACATCCCATCGCCACATTAAAATATTTTTCATTATATAGAGACAAAAAAGATCAAGCTGCTAGTCGAAGAACTTTATGATTTCAAATAGGATTTACGATTCATGCTGTAGCTTTTACAATC
Source organism: Fopius arisanus (assembly GCF_000806365.1). Lineage (NCBI taxonomy): Eukaryota > Metazoa > Arthropoda > Insecta > Hymenoptera > Braconidae > Fopius > Fopius arisanus. The sequence goes on along the minus strand of NW_011887786.1, from coordinate 351,240 downwards.
GAAATTAACGTTTCATGCTCTGCCTATTTCGATCACTTAAATAGTGATTAATGTTTTAGTCAAAAATGAATACCAATGTTCATGCTGTAGCCCTCAAAATCTATCAAAATTTATTAATTAGGTGCCCGCAGATATAGTTTCGACAATTAATCTTAATTTTCCATCACAGCTATTGAATTTTCTCACCCCCCCGCCCCTTTTTCCAGGAACTGTATGTGCGGACACATTCCCCTTCTTCTCCCCTAGAGACTATTGCGTTGAAGCGTATCTGGATACGTTCACTCCCTGCTTTTACAAAAGAAATTGACTTTAATTTGTGGAATGTCTCACCTTCATCAGGATTTCCTTAAAGGTTGCGTATTGTTGGAAAATAGCCGATGAGTAGAAAATTAATATAATGCACAATTTATATGGTTAGGAGGGTTATTCATTCAGAAGTTAACATTATTATGATCTCGGATACACATTATCATCTATCTGAAGTGATAATTATTATTTTTAACAACTAATTAATCAAAGTATGAATGTCTTTTCCTTCAAGAAACGTTAAATACAACGCAGAATACCTATACTAGATAGACTCTGAAAAGGCTTACTCACATTTTTACGCCTACAAATTAAATAATTTTTTTAAACTATTTTCAATACAAAGCGATCGTTCCGTTTTGCGTCTGAAGTGAATAGTTTACGAGAGGACTGTAGAGACCGATCTTGAACAGCCAGTGAAGCACAGTAATGCAGTAATACCCAGAAATATCCCATATATCTGAGAGTACATTTACGCCTATGGTGTCGATCGATTTTTGTGTCGGAGGGAGCACTTGTAATTTGCTCGACGCTCGATGCCGTTACCATGATCATCTAAATCTGCTCCGGTTTCAGCCAAAAAAATGTGCTGAAATCCTCCACCTATAGGCACCCCTCACTGATACAGCGTCACTGCAAAGGCTTAAGAGGTACTTGACGCATATGTTTATTCAATGATAAAAAGTTGATTTTAAAGTTCTCTAAATTCAAGTGTGCCCTTGTTAAAGTTTTTGTCGACGAACCCAATTATCATTATCTCAGACAACAGTCCTAAAAGGGCCTTATCTATCCCCCGCTCTCACATTTTACTATGTAAGACAAACGACTCAACTTCGGCACGACTGAGTCCCGGTTTTTTATTAAGTTTTCCTCACTTTTTCCACTCATTTCTCATTTTTTTGCCTAGACTTATGTTTCTTATTCTTTGAGAATTTCAATGTGTAATATACCCGAGCGGTTGGGTTTGTTGATAGGGATAAATCACACGTAGATAAATTTAGAAATTAATATCTCTCATAGAGAATCAACCCTTTCAATAATTGTACCATTTATCAATCAATAAAGTATTTTGTCTCATCTCATAGGTATCAGGAATTTATAAGTTACAAGAAGGTGACCTAAAGATTCGTCGTATTACGGATAGACTGTGTCTGACAAACTGACTAACTGACCCAGAGGCAATGAATTCACGGGTTTATATTTCATAATGAATTCGATTGACAAGTGTTCTTTCTTTGTTTTACACCTGAAGAGGCATCGGGTGACGTCCCAGGAATAAAACAAACCGGCGCGAAGTGTCGACGCTGCACCCCACTGATCCACATTATGACAAATATACGTGGACATTATCCACGAATATTCGGGTCAATTTATATTGCATCACTTTCCTGATAACATGTTTTTTGGATAACATGTGCCACTTTCTGTGTCCTCATATTATCCAGATGAATAAGAAATTGTTTAATGGTATTTCTTAATTTATTGGTATTTCTGGGGCATAACAAATGTCTTGATAGAACGGCGCCCAGCAAGCGTATGAGGTGTGAGTCGTTTATGCTTCCGTTTATCCTCCGATCCATGCATCATAGATCCAATTTTTTCCTGGGGCTTTCTGTTCAATTTCAATCCCAATTCCGCCAGCCGATCTTCAAACGCCACCTCCCATTGCCTTTTGTCAGTACATTGCCTACAACCAGGGTTGGGCAAGTAAATTACTTAAGGTAAATTACTTGGTTTTTGACCTGTCATTAACCAAGTAATTTACTTAGTAAGTTTACGACATTTTTGACGTGTCATAAACTCACGTGGCGCCCTCTATCAGCTCAACATTGAACAGTCGATTTTTTACCCAACCGTCGTCGTATTCGGATTGCGTCGGCGTCAGAAAAGACCTAACCGAATGAAGGGAACAGTACTTTGTTTTATTATTATGCGGAACTTATATAATTTAAATTTAATTATCGTATGATGGAGCGAGGTGGAAGACCCCTCATAGTTACTATAAAGAGGGTAATTACAAGAAAGTGGGAAAAACAGCCCAGTGTCTCTCCTGTAAACACGTGCTCAAAAACACTGGGATTGACCGATTGAAACAACACAGGTAAATATACAACAAATTGACAAACTATTTTTAAAGGGGCTCGAACGTAGCTATATATATTGGAAAAAGCGGATTTTTTTTCTACATTCCCAGGCGTTTATAAGTGAACCGAAAAATATAATTTTCTGCCTACATGCGCCGAAAGTGAGCATTCATTTTCACAAGCGTCACTTTCGCCGCATTTCGGCAAAAAAATCGTATTCAACCCTCAGGAGGAAGCACAGACAAGCCTTCCCCCACGTGCTTACCATTTTGGACGTGGGGGAGGACTTGTCTACTTTTCCTCCTTAGGTGAGAAATATACTATTTTAACTATTCTCTATTCTATTGGGCCAGGGCTTAGACGGATAATAAATCTGCTTTTTTGTAGTACTAAACTTTGTTTGTAGTAAATTTTGTTTACTTTTTTCTAGGAATGCATGCAATAATCGTGTGGCAGCAGGGACTGCACAGGATTATCTAGGTTTGGATGTACCAAAAGAGGTATGACAGAGTCATTAATATCTTTAATAAGTAAATCTTTCAAAATCTTAGGTTATTCCTTGCATGCATGATAAATAAAAACTATAGAGTTCGAGTCATCCGACGATGGTATTTTAATGATTACAAAATACACAAAATTACTGGATGCAGTAGAACCCCTTGAAGCTCTCGTTGTCTCAGTTCAGGGTGCTAAACTTTATTTGAATTCTTATGAGCCTTCTGAGGGACAATCCTGCTTTAATCAAGAGTACGGGATCATGCTGGAAGCGAAAAAGGAAGCTAAAGAGAAGTTTCAAATGGATATTTATGCAATTGTTGTCCAGGAAATATAAATGAAAAAGAATTTAGAAAAGGATGAAGACACTTGGTACTTTATCAATCAGAGAGCATTGATCGATGCCGCAGGGACAGCGATCGAGGATAAACATCTAACTATGAAATTGGAGTTAATGTTGAGGAAGTTTGATTCATTGAATGTAAAAGACAAGATCAAGGATATGGGCGGAACTGGATTGGTCTACATGGCTGATAATTGGATAAATGCTGCCAAAATGTATGCTGCCTATTTAGAAAATCTTAAACACCTGAAGAAAGTGGTTACCCTGGATATGACCCCCATGGAGAAACTCTTATGGAATTATTCAGTGCAAAATTTGAGAAGCAACTGAGGGATTTCCATGACGTCTTAAACATTCTCGAGGGGCTTACAGAATTATGTAACAGTCCAACGATCTCTCTTGGTGATGTCAGTGAGCGGTGGCTGGAGCTAGACGATCTCTGCAAAAAATCTGAGATCCGTGGAATTGAATTCGACGAGATTCTCACTCCTCAACCTCTCACTGCAAACTTTCTCCACAATGGTTATTGTGGGCAAAGTTTCAAACCCCCAGGTGATACCACTAGTATCAAAATGCAGCAGATGATGGATTTTTTGGTGGATGCATTGGATCCACCAAAAAATACCGAAGGAAAGACGGAATCTTTCGTAACCTCTTCAAAAAGAAAATTCCTTATTGGAATACATTTTGGGATGTAGCCAAAGATTTTCATCCTCAGTTGAGTACTTTTAGACTACAACGTTCACGCCCGCATTTCGAGCTTGTTTAACGACTACTCGAGCTGTACTCCCGAAGAACAGCGAAGAACGGCAGAATGCAGCGAAAAAGAACCATAAGCAATCTCCCAACTCCGTGGCCATGGTGATAAGGAGGTCCTGCTACGACGCAATTTTCACGGAACCCTCTCTTCATTAGCGTGTCCTCTGGCACCGAAACACTCCAAACTATAATCAAAGTCAAAATCCTTAAGTTAGGTGCCAGATCATTTAACAGAATGGCCAACGTCTTAATCCTTTTCCACTCCCAGCCGCTTCATTCCTGCCGCCCGATACGGAGAGATTTTATTGTAAAACAGAAGTTAAGAGGGGAGGTAATTGGGATAGACAAAATAAAAAAAAATAATAAAATATAAAATGGCCGGGGAGAATAATTTTTAAACTAACCATGAACTCTCGCTACAATAAAAAAATAAAAAAATAAAATCCTCATAAATCGACTGAGTGTTACTGAACATTCAATTTAATTTTATAAGTCGTTGTCGTTTAATCAAATTAATCAAATGGTTTCTGAAGTCTGTTTGTTCAAAAAAAGTAAATATTAAATAAATGATTAATAATTAAGCAGTCAAAATAGTCAGAAATGAATAAATGATGGTGAAGTCATGAGACTCAATAGGTATTAGTCGAAATGTCAGGATTTAATCAGAAAGTTTTTTAAAATAAAATCATACGATGAACCGGATGACTGGAAATAATATCACAAAAATCGACATCTCTACGTAATTTTGAACACTCAAAATTACACAAAATAAATGAAAAACCAGAGACAAATACGTATGAAGTCTCGAGACCTTGAATCTAGCCAAATTGGATTCAATCCGATGATGAAATTTCCACAATGAATCAATTAAAACCAATTACATAAGAGAGAGCCAGAGGGCGCCGAAATCACCGAGAGAAGTGGCCAGAGATTCCCTGGTAAAATAATTATTCTAACAGTTCTACAGGACTCGGATATCCGAGACATCAGATTAATTGAACATCAATGTCTGCCGACTCAAAATCAAATTAAAAACCACAGAACGGCCTCCACGCTCACCCAAATCTCCGCAGGTCTCCTCGAAGTCCCAAAACTCGTCGGAAACCCAAAGAACTCCTTGTAAGCGTCTAATGGTGTCTCTCAGCGTACTTAGCGTCCTCCAAAACAAAAGTTGACACTCCGCCCACTTTAACCACCAAACGGGAAGTGAAGCAACAACACGCGTGATGTGAAGTAACAAGTGACAAATTAGAGAGAAATTTTATGATTGGTGGCAACAACATCATTACCCACCAATTCTGAATAGTTAAGCATGCGCGACAGGGCTGAGTAATTACAACGGATGTGCTTTCATTTTTGCAATGCTCGAAAATAACTGTCCTGTCTAAAATGTCTAAATTGAAGAATAATAAATTCTTAGCACCATCTGAACATAATCATATGGACATTCCTCAACTTAATTTCACGTTGGAATATTCATTTCTGCTCATTTAATTTATGCTGAATTCCAAATTGCCATGAGCTTCAGCCACTACGTTACTTCCGTGGTAATTGATGACTGGATTGTGTCATCTGCCACATCCAAAGTTCAGTCTCTACCAAAATTCTAAAGGAGTTTGATCACTCACGGCTTTCCAGAGATCCTTGGTGACTCATCTTTTTGATACGCTTAATAATGAGTTTCTCCTCGTCCAGTTGTTGATTATCCCAAGCTACTTCTCCCTCGTGCAGGAATCCCTTCGATTTGCTTATCTGCTCAATGATTGTTTGAAGACTGCTTTACGTATTTCAAAATATCGTGGATTGCATACCTGCTCAAATAAATAAATAATTTAATATTGGTGAATATCGATCCACATGTGTTAAGGTTAACGACAAGAAGGCGACAAGTTATCTCCAAGGAAAAATTAACGAAAACATTTCCTGGAGAAGCAATAAAACTACAATCTATTTTCATTGAAATCGCCTTCACCTACGGCCTGTGACGTGCATCGTTTTTTTTTGAGAGAGAGAGCCGCGCCCAACCCGCGAATCCCACACCGTGGGGAAAAATTAAAATAAATAACCACTACTAAAATAAAAAGAAAATTACGGTCTCGCGATTTTCCCGGACAGCCCGGAGACTACGCTGAGGCGGTTAGAAATTTAGAGTCTTCCCTGCTAATTCCGGAAGTAGCAGGAGATTAGGGAATCAGGGGAATTTACGGTGGGAAAAATAGCAAGGAGGTATTCCCTGCTGAATCAGCAGGAGATTAGGATTTCGTTAGGGGACGTTTAGTATTAGATAAGGGTTATAGGATCAATTAATCAGTGGGAAATCGTGTCGGTCGTGAATTGCGCTGCGAAGAGGGATAATTAGGATTATCGTCCGACGTAGATTTAGGGGTTGTTCTGTTCGCGAAATCTTCCCGGGATGAACCGTCTGGCTGCGAGTGCCAGCACCCCTAAAAGAGGGATCCGTGAGGAATTTTATATTACGTGTTAGTGTTGGAAGGTCGATGGGGGTGTTACGACCGACACCTCCCCGACTTGCCGTATTAGATAAGTTTAGTTAAGGTTAGTACGTCCACGGATCCACGGGGAAAACAACCGGGAAAGACTAGCCGCGATAATTAGGATATTAGAAAAAATTAATTAGAATTAATTCCCTCATTCAAATTTAAATGGGGAGATCTTAGCGCGCCAGGACAATTAGTGCCATCGCGCTTAATCCACCGGAACTAATGTCCCGGTGAGGCATGGGTTCCGCTATCGTTTTGGAAGTTATCGCCAGGACGTAAGAGCCAACGGACGAGTTTTTCCCAGAGAAAGGAAGAAAGGCAAGGAGAAGACAATGGGAGGATCCCATCCGACCCGGAAATCGCGTGGAAAGGTGATGAAATTTCTATAAATTCATCCCAGTAACACCGGTTACTGGAGATCGCATATTTCATTCGGATCGTGAGTGAATTAATCCTGTTCGATCGACGGATCGAACAGTGTTTCCCTCCGTTGAGGTGTTCGCGAGTGTCTTCTCGGCCATGGTTTATCCGAAAACCATGGCTGATCGCGTGTGGAGGATCCCACAGGGCCGTCCCTGTGGAGGTTTTGGGGCATATCGTGCAAGAAAACGTGTGAAAATCCCGGGGGAAACCGTCGAAAACCCCCGTTGAAACGTGAGGAATTTACTCGGGTAACCTTGAGGGGTGTCCATGCCGTCGAGGCTTCGAGTGTTTTCCCCCACTCCGCTCCGCTCAACGTTGAGCGTCAATTCCAGCCCAACGGTGCTGAGAAAATCCCGTTTCCTTCAAACGGAGATATTGCGATCCCCTTGCATGGTGGAGTTCCCCAATTTTCGGACGGTGTTCGCGAATATTCCTCCTCGCCGGTGGAGTTTATCTGATGCCGATCGGTGGAGGCGGTGAGGCGTCGCGAATTTTTATCCGTCGGAAACGTTTCTAACGCGTGCCGTGAGCGTTGGGCGTAGTGCGATCTCTCGCACATTATCTTCCATCTCTCTCGCTCCCCCATATCGCCTCTTCCAGGTTCGCCGAGAATTTTCTCGGTGATATTAAAAATTCACATGTGATTAATTTAATTCCTTTTTTTGGGGGGGTTAATCCCGGACCTCTCCCGAGGGCCCGCGGAATTACGTGGAGTTAGAATTTATAATTCCTCCATGTGAAAAATTTATTATTAGCCCTTCTATGGGACCCTAGCGTTTTGGGAAAACCCCGAGCCTCGCCTGAGGACTCGTGGAATTATGGGGAGGTTTTCTCTGGAAAAAAATTACAGTAAATTATTTAAACAGGGTCCTGAATTTTCGGAGAAATTCCGAGCACCCTCCGGTGCCTCGCGGACTTAAATGGGGTTACTTCTTTTCTTCTTTTTGGAAATTATCACCGCCATAGCGGGTGCGTTACATACCGTTGGCTGCGGTCAACTGGGAGAATTCCGACATCCGTGTTCGGGTTCGATTTAATAAAAATTAGTTAGTTTTGGAAACGTTAGTACAGTTCTGAGAAATTATTTTTTTGGACATTTTCGCCCTTTTCCCCGAATCCACCCCTCTCTCCGCAACTTAGCATACTGAGCAGCGCAGGCATCCGTTACCTCTCCCTCAACCCCCTTGCTGAATTAGATATAAGTACGCGTTAGTGATACGTTTTTTGGTTTTAATCTAGATTTAAGTTTTCGAGTTGCTGATTCCTCGATCCGGAAAATTAGCTGGCGCCCGGCAACCTTTTTCGGTCCCAATTTAGTTAAGTTTTTGCATCGGCAAGGAGACCAAAGGGAGGAAGGGCAAGGGTGATGGGCATTTCCGGTCGCTTAGGGAAATGTCACGTCACAGGCCTTATCAAGCAGAGGACTGCAGTTGGGCGAATTTTTAGCCTTTTGAAGATAAAACGGTAGCAGAACTGTGAAATTACTTGTTAACATAACTGAATTCCTGGAAAACACATACTACCACACAACTGGACGACTAAAGGCGTTCTTTACGCTAACAACTACCAGTGACATAAGCGACGTCCGACTAGAAACAAAACATCATGATACCGACTCGACGAATTTCGGCCAAGATCAACAGAGACCAATTTGTGAGTAATAAAAACATTTAAAACGATTCACAAGTTCGAACATGGTTGGCAAGAGCATTGATTTTGCTATAATCTTGCTGAAGCCACAAGTACTGGCACCAAATCTCTGGTTGCTACATCGAATTGCGCGCAAAAAACCAATAAATTGGTCTCTTCCACTTCTTCTGCGAGCCATGCCCAATTAACGGGTACTCAAGGATTCAGGTCACAGCCACACCCGTTAACATCTGCTTCCCACCACAACGAACCGGCGGTACACAAGCGACCTACTTAATGCAACACCTTGCCGCCCGCCTAAGTCTCCAGCGAGCCACACCCAATCAACCGGTGTCTATGCATCAACTAACCGACTGACCATCAACCGATTCGCCTAGCTCGGTTAGCATCTACTATAGCCACCACTCATCTTATATCTCGGCAAGCCTCTTAGCATACTCTCCATCATCTCTACTAGAATGTCAACGGCGAATGATTCCCACACTACACATTACGCAAAATTCACCAGTATAAGTCAGATATTTTATTATTATTTTTTTCCCTTCTTTACACTCGTTTTTGTTGGTGACATATGTAACCGCCAAAAATGCTTTTTATCGGAGTGAATAGTTCTTTCCTTTGCACATGAAATTCTTATTGTAAGCCATCATAGTGTGCTGTATTCCATATTTCAGGGTTCACTTTTCGTTTCGATTATTCTGCAAATTCAGCTTCCCGGGATTGTAGCAGTATATTTGCTTGCTCTAATTGTTCGTGTATCTCTTCTCAAAGATACCTTTCTCGCCACTGATGCGTATATAGTCTTGGACTCAGACAAAGAAAAAGAAGGAGAGAATTTTGAAAGATTACTTTAATCTGTATTTATGTGGTTTTTGTCAGTTGTGACTGCGAAAATTACCCATTTCCGAGTGGGAGGCCTCGGTCGGTGGAAATTTTGAGAGGATAGATGGGATGGGGATGAATTTTCGGGAAGCGTCGAACGGGTCTAATGAATCACCACATGCGGTTTTATGTCTACAAAAAGTCAAATATATTTATCAAAAAGTCACTGAGATGTTCACCAGTCAAATGAATTTCAGTCCAACATTAAATGAGCGGGTCACAATGTATTTTTCTGCCTACATGCGCCGAAAGTGAGCATTCTAACCTCACTTCGTTCGGTTAGAAACGTCACTTTCGCCGCATATCGACAGAAAAATCGTATGCAACCCTCGGGAGGATTATCAGACAAGCATTTTCTACGTGCATACCACAATTTTGCACGTGGGGAGGACTTGTCTACTTTTCCTCCCTAGGTGAGCAATATACTATAGTGGAGCGGTTCCGAAAAAAAATTGATAATTTGAATTTTCAAAGAAAATTAGAGAGAGCGGTTCGGAGAAAAATCGGTATACACTACATAACGGTTGATAGGCAAATGAGAAAGAGTAACCTGCCATAATGTAGCAAGTGATACGGTTCTGGCGGTCAGATGAACTCATTATTTTATCTACAGGGTGTCCCAGAAGTACGTGCCGATAATTAACCGGCATGTACAGGGGGTGAGTCTGACCCAAAAAGTCCTTTACTACTTTTGGATCAGAAGCACCCCTACGGAGATACTGGGGTAAACAGGACAGCCAATGACGCTGCCGTGTTAAGCGGTAGTACGTCGGTGTGGCTGTCGCGCTCGAGTGTGAGTGATTCCCCTTCGAGCCAGAAGGAGGCGGGATCACGTTCCACATTCACCCGTGAGGGTGAGAGAGAAGTCATGGTATTCTCTCTCACTCTCTCGCATCACTCCGCGGCAATGTTCTTGCAGTTATCTTTTAAACAATTGGGTTTTTGGGATTTTTCCATTGATTATTATCTGTCGCAAATTGAATTTGCAACAAAATAATCTCAAGGAAAAATCACCTAAGCCTAACTGTTTATTTTATATCAGCAACAAACGCTTTCATCCTTTTTAAATGTTATAAAAAAAATGATGGGCCGTTCGGCATTTGTCCGTCAGATGTGTTTTGTTGCAAATTCGATTTGCAACAAAAAATAATCAATGGAAAAATCTTCGAAAGCCCATTGTTTATTAGATAATTGATCAAGAGGGTGTTTTTAAC
>NW_011887786.1:312408-340148 GCF_000806365.1 Fopius arisanus | reverse complement strand
GCTTCCGATCCAAAAGTGGTAAAGGACTTTTTGGGTCAGACTCACCCCCTGTACATGCCGGTTAATTATCGGCACGTACTTCTGGGACACCCTGTATACAGAAGCAGAATAGTTCGAGGATTATTCCGGAGTATTGGCTCGCGAAAAATCCTCTTACAGTACATTAGGCATCCAATTACATTTCTGCACGGAGCATCGTAATTTTCATCTAGATTCGCATCCGTAGAATTCATTTTGTATGAGAGAGCTGTGCTCACAGCATTACAATTACTCAGATTAAATTTATTTAAAACAATTTTTATATATGAACTTGTGTCGATAGTTATAGTATCATAGTAACTTAATTTAAGTCTGTCATACGAAATTTATTCATCAAATAGATTTTAAAGTTTCTGATCGTGTGAATGTTAGCTGTGGCAATCACCAAGTCATCAATATAGAGTACAACATATATATTCGTTTCTGTATCTTCCTTGTTCAAGAAATAAATACAACGATTTACTGATGAACTTGAAATTTTGCAAATTATAGATTCTACACACATGAGATAGTTAATTTCCTCCTATCAGAATCGGGGTTTTTGTTCAATTCTGTCGATCCTCTTCAGATTTGATACTGCTTTTTTTTTATCATCTGTATTACTATAATGAGAATCTGACTGATTGTGTGCATCTATTCCAATTACAGATTTACTTGACGTGTCAAATTTTTGCTTTTTACTTCTATCATTTTTTAACTTATTTCGATCTGAATTACTTCCTTCAGATTTTTCGTGATGAAATTCATATGATTTTTTTTCCATTATCAGATTTTTGAAACTGGACAGACTCTTCAGGTACATGATGTTCATCAGTTTTATTATTGCAATTTTTTACTATACTCCTTCAGAACTCCTAGAATTCTCTTTCAAGATTTGCCATCAAATTTTGACTTGGTTGTTTTATTATGCACATAAGCTGTGCTCTCAAAAACCTTTAAATATCTTCAATGTGGCTTTTTACCGGGCCACATTTCATATGCTGTTTCATTTATTTATTCATTCGTTTGTTGTTACATTTTGTTTCAACGCTTTAGTTGGGAGTCTGTCAACTCAATACGTCGCACGCGCTTCTCTTAAAAATACGTTGTTTAATTTTGCACCATTTATTACTGTACGTGCTTTTTCCGTAATGGTTCTCACCATTCTTTCTGCAATACTGTTTAATAATGGAGTATGTGGAACTGTTAAATGACAACTGATACCTTTTTCAAGATAATAGTCTATCATCTCATTGGATAGATACCCTCTATCATTGTCTACCAAATTTGCAAGTTTCAAATTATCATGACATTCACTTTTCTCAATAAAGTCTCGAAATGTTGCAGATACATCAGACTTATATGTTATTGGATAAGAAACACCGTAAGGCATATACTCATCAATATATATCACAAAGTATTTTGTACCATCTATTGTTGGAGGGGATCTTGGCCCACAAGCATCTGAGTGAAGAATAAACAGTGGTCTTTTGATATCGTGTTATTCTTTGCTCTTCTGAAAAAATGATTTTGCTTGTTTTCCAAAAACACGTGTTATACCCTGGGTGGGGGTACATGAATGCTGATGCAGTAGCTGCTCCAATATTCAATTATGTCTGGTAACTAAATTTGCGTAGTCTGTCCATAACTGATTGTTTCTTATGGCGGTCTTTCAGGCAATTCGTTATCTTGTAAGCTACTGGCGGGCCAAAATTCGCACCTTGATCACGATTGTCATGATATCTGTCGAATCCACGCCGCATACCTTCAATCTCTGCGCTGACTGCGTTTCATAGTTCAAATGGTGAATCCATGGTTTCCTCGAACGAACTCTGGTCAGATCCAAAGGAATAATGTCTTCGCGAATCTATTGCAAGATCACCGAAATAATCCACCATGCGTTGCTGTCTTACTCGTGGTATACTTTCTACAGACCAGTCTTGATCTGTCAAACTCTGCCTTACTCTGAAGGTAACTTCTTACACTATTCCCGCAAGTTCCTATTCGGCTTCTGGTACTACTGAATCAAGCGACCTACGCTGTGGAAAATTATTCCTACTTACGTGATTAGATGCACCGCCAAAATTCATTTGCCTATGCCGTTGTCTCAATATCTACAATTCCAAGTAGCTCGTTCCGATGCTTTTTGTTTCGATTAGCCCAGATGTATCAAAGGTATGTTATGTTGACCTATTGAACCTCTGCTATCCAAAGTCTATTGGCCGCTTAACTATTTGCTGATGCGTGTTCCTGACCACACTGCCGGTCGCTGACACTCGAGAAATGCAACGCCGCTTCCTTGATTTGGTATCACTACGTTACTTCGTACGTAGTGTAACGTGGTATTTTACCACGTTACTAGTTCTCGACTGTTTCGCGATTCTAGAGACTTCCACCAAACGGGAAGTCACCTTCAGTGGCGAGAGATTTGAGCAGAGAGAAAGAATAAGTTTGATTTATTTTATTTTTTTTATTTCGAATTAAATCACGCGCCACTGCATTTCTGCTGAGGACGTCATCAAGGATCCTGAGGAAGCCGAAAGATGTCATCAGTCTTCGTGATAATTTGGATGATAACTGAGCGTTTGATTTGGCCGACAATGGAGCCACAATCCAGGAATCAATTACCCGGAAGTGACGCAGTTGTGTCGTGCATGTGGCTGTTGGCGATCGTCAAATATTCATTTGATAATGATGTGAGAGAATTATTTTTCTCAGGGCAACGGAAGGCGCAGGGTGTATTTAAAGTTAATTGGGATGCGTTTATGATATATTAACATGGATCAACCACAATTAATTAACCGATTTAAGCATAGCTGAAATTAATAGCGCATGCGTTATGGTTAATTGTTCTGTTGCGCATGTCTGTTTGTGTGGGATTGGTGAATGATGTCACCCCCACCATTACCTAATATCACCGCGTTACCTACCTGTTGCAAATTTTCACGTATCTACGAAAATCACTTCCCGTTTGGTGGATATTGAGAGCGGACCTGCTGTCAATTTTGTTGATTAGAGCACGCCATTAAATCAAACAAAAGGAAGCCTTTTGCTGTGACGGTCGCTCTTATACGCTTTTGCTGGATTTTGGATATCTGAGGAGAGTTACGGGAGATTTTTGGGTGAGCGTGGTGGCCGTTTGTTTTGTTTGATGATTTATTCTTTTTGTTCAATTAGTGGGCAGAGAGTTAATTTTTTTTTGTTGGTGTTTCGTACACCCGAGTCTTAAGGACGATTAGTGGATTATTGTATCAGCCGGTCTCTGGCCACTTTTTGTTAGCGAAATTAAGTTCTCTCTCTCTCATTCGGAATTTTAGTTAAATTCAGTTTATGTAGACTTTGTTAGTTACGATTTTTTTTTGTGAGGTTTTGTGACTTCTGTTTGATGAATTTGTGTCGCAAAACCTGGAGATTTTCGCCATTGAATTAAGTTTCATTTTATTTATTTTTAAGGTCTCGTGACCTACGGATTATTCTGTCGCTGGTTTTGTATTTATTTCGTGTATTTATGATTGTTCGAGGTCACGTAGACTCATCGATTTTCGCGTTATCGTTTCGAGTCACTAAGTTATTTTGACAATTTATAATATTTCATTTCTGATTAATTTCTCTGACTTTTCCGACAGCAATTGAGTTTCGTAACTAGGTTGTTTTATTAAATTTATTATTTCCTTTTGACAATAGCAGCTTGAGTCTTGTAACTCAGTTGTTTATTAATTATTTGTTTCTGACATTAACAACTTGAGTCTCGTGACTCAGTTGTTCAATATTTTATTGTTCTGACTTATTTGACTATTTTGTGATTGCTGTTTTTATTTTTTTTTTATTTATTAGACTTCAGAATATATTTGGTTGATTATAATTAGACGACAGTGATTTTTAGGAATTAATATTGTGTGTACAGTAACGCTTAATCGATTAAAGGGGATTTTATTTTATTAATTTATTTTTTTTTCAATGTATCGAGATTATTTTTTTTTATTAAACATTGTTCTCCCCGACAATTTTGATAATTTATTTACTCTGTTAGAAATCCCAGTTGCATCCCCTTTCAGCTTCCGATTATTTGAATCTCTACGAAACGAGCTACAGGAGTTATTGAAGCTGAGAGCGGAGAACGATTTTGTTTACGGTGGTCATTCCGTTTTTAATGACCTGGCGCCTGATTTTATTTTTGGGGCGTTTTGGTGCCAGAGGGCGGGCTAATGGACGAAGGGTTTCGTGAACCTTCGAAAATTACGTCGCAGTAGATTTCAATTTAATGCGAACGTCACTCAATACGTCAACTTGAAAAATCTCTAATACCTTTACTATTGTAGCCGAATACCGCTAAATATTGTACCCTGCGCAGGAGTACTTATATTTATTGTAGGTTCTAGGCTGGAAAGGATAAATCCCACGAATAGTTTATAGGCATTTAAATATAAAAGTTTATGACTCTAAATATCGTATCTGACTGATTACAAACTTTACAACTAACACATATCGGAGCTCGATTTGGATCTGGCGTCTGCATACCCAGGCTGCGTCTTAACTACATCATTGTCTGTGGGTCATTACTTGGTCAACATAATCCAGTTATGCGCGGAAGTGTCATGCTGACAATGCTGGAAGTCCAAATATTTAACAATAACCTAAGTGACCAAAGTCTGGGGCATACCACAAGCCTCATATAATTTGGCATAAAATTTGTAATTAATTGCATATCACTAACCATCTGTTCATTTTTCAACTCAACCAATCTTGATTTGCCCACGTGTCCTAAACGTGCATGTCATATGACATAACTATTGTTAACTGCATTTTCAATGCTCTTGTTAATTTTATTTACAGTAACTTTGAATTAAATGGAGAATAAATTATTAATGGGCGTACTAATAATTATAGCTTTAACATTTTTAATTATTTAATCTCATTTCGGTTGAAGTTTATACTCATCTGGGCTTTCTGCACCTTCCGGACTCAGAACAAATTATGTGGCACCTCGGAACAGTAGAGAACATCCTCAAAAATTGCTTGAACTCCTATGTTTGTGACCACCGTTATGATACTCCTTTTGTGGCCACGATGAATGTGTCATTTTTCGCTACTGAGATTTTAATGGGAGGATTCAACACTTGAATAATCCTTCCATGAGAACCTCAGTTGGTCCGAAAATCTCAGAGTGTTCTCCAACAATCCGTGATTGTTGATCGGAATATTTGAACCTCCTGAATCCGGCAGAAAACTAATTTTATCTGTACCTCGTTCGCTCTCATAATCAACAGCCATAAAAGCGAAACCTGACGCATTCAAATATGCAATTGAATTAACCATTGATTCTCCGACATTTGCGACTTGTGCTGAGCGATTTTCGTGAATTGAATGATTTTGATATGTCTTATAGAAAAAGACAATCTTTAATTGAATGCTGATTCTTTCCTCAGTGATAACATTTTCGTGAACTTTTATTTTTTCATTTGAAGTTATTTCTGTTATTATTCCTCTTGGAGTGTTCCTCTCGCTTATAATTTTTATAAATATTCTGTTTTGATTTTGATACGGAATTGTGCTGAAAAATCTGTAGAATTTTTAGACTGGTATCACTACCCGCAGTTTTTATTTTTACTTCATGATCAAGGAATCTGGTCTTAACATATGCCAGAGTTAACTTATCCTCTGATAATGTCTCTATTGCAGTAATGATACCATCATATACTACTGGGAGAGTCAATAATAAGTGCGATACTTTATCAGTTTCTTCTAGATGCGCCCCCGCAGCTGATAATTCGGCTAATAAATCATCAAACTTAGTGCAATATTTGATGAGTTAGCCATCTTCTTGCTATTTTAAACTGAGCAGCTTCTTTCGAATTACCAGTTGTGTCGCCAAACTCGTCCGTTCATAAATGACATCGAGATTTTTCCAAATTTATTTTGCTGTACTGCCACTTGTTGCAAAGCCAAGGGAGGAATCAGACAAACATTCATGCAATAATACCTTTGGCCACTTTCTCAGCGTTTTTCCACTCATCTGTCACCGGATCTGAACCTGGTTCGTCAATCACTTTCAGTACATCTACCTCAGTTAATACATAACAGATCCGAAATTTCCACACAATATATTTTTCACCATCAACTGGCTTAATATTTCTTCTCACTTTCGAATTTTCCATTATCACTCTAATTTCGACACTTCAAACTCTTGCAACTTACACATTCCGAAATATTCACTTGCTACTTGCCAATGACGTAACCTGGGCCCATAACCTATTGGAGCAAGGGTGCAAGTGCATAACGAATTTTTAAGAATCCGTTTAGTACTTGATAAGCTACTCTTTATTACCACGAGAAAGGAACGTCTTTACTAAATGAGAGTTGTCCACGGACTGACTATGACCACATGAATGTGTTCATGCGCTCATGAGTTGTGCAATATTGCAACCGTTAACTTGCAAGCATAACTTAATTCTGCGGCGAATAGTAATGCTTGCAATAGCCTCCCGTCGTCCGATACGTCTCTGTAAGTCCACCGGAGTGTTCGGTCGATGCACATGAACAACGTCATTGACGAAGCCCCACAGGTAGCAATCAAATGGCGTAATGTCCAGTGATTGTAGAGGTCATGGAATGGAGAGTCCCCGACCTATGAGACGATTCGGGCAGGCTCACCTTAGATCTTTGCAAGGCCCAATTACAGAAGTCAACACGATTCCGTTTGTCTTACGCGGACAGTGCTTGAGTTACCGTTATGTGCTACGAATGGTAGCGGCCAGTTTGGAGGCTTCTTTCAGCTGTGCTCCATGGTACACCTAAATATAGTTGGATTTCTCTCATGTGAATCCTAGCAAGAATGGCAACAGCTCGAGGATCATTAGGATTATCACCTGGTTGTTGTGGTTGTCGTCATCGATATATTCGTCCTCTCCTACAACTTTGATCTATGTTGCGAGTTACTGCATGTGTGAGATGACGTCGGTGATGACGGTAGCTTTCTCAATATGTCCTGGTAGAGGCTCCATAGAATCTTAGGCACTCTCATAATACCAGTAACATATCTCGGGTTTCCTACGCGCACGGAATTGTTTTGAAGTGAGACTTCTTCACGTGCGTCATGGATTTTTGACAAATGAAATAAAAGTGACTCAAGATCGTCACGAAAAAGCGTCACGACGAGGTGGGGGTACATGGACCCCTGAGGACATCCACCGCCGCTCACCGTTCACTGTCGCTCCGTGGCCCACGCGCTTATTGAAGTAAGGGAAAAAAATATATGCTCAAAAATTTATCAGATATATGCAAATCCTATTACATATAGTTTGGCCAAAAATGTTTTATTCGAAGCATTTGCTCTTACTCGGCTAGCAGTTTCCACTCGTTGCGTGCATTGAAATCGGCTTTTTTCTTCTTAGCGATTTTTAAATGTTTTCCCAGTGCCTTAAATTGAGCTTTCATCTTTTCCACGATTTTTAAACTTTTTCCACTAGCAGATAATTTTATTTTCTTCTTTTTTTGATGATCTTTGCTCCATTTTCCTTGATTTGTGCTGCACTGTTTTTCTCGGGGAATTGGAAACGCTTTGAGTACAACGGCATTCACGTTTGTTATTTGTTTTCGAGAACCAAAAAGGTATCTTGACTTGATGCCATTTTATGGAAAAACACAAATGTAGTCAAATTCACCTTTACAAGGCTCATATATAGACCCCACACGCGAAAGATATTGTACAAATTTTCTTAATATCCAAAATCGAAGGGGAGTGACGTCATTATGCGCTATAACAAAGTTTTGTTTACTCGGACATCCTCGTTTGCATAGGTAGTCTGCTACGCAGAAAGATGTGGCATTGGTCGTTCCTGCTTATAAAAGGGTATTTCTTCTCCCATAAATGTAGAAAAAATAATATCCTTCTTTACACTGCCGACAAAATTGAATACGCTCAAATTTTTTACCTACATTTACTTGTAACAATTTCGTTAATTCTAAGCGATCGAAAATATGTGTACCCCACTATCTTATTTTGTATAATAATCCATCGATATTCCCCAGTATTACTTTTTTCGCAAATTGCAAAGGCCTGGCGCTTTGAGGAATTATTATTATTACGGCCCTTATTCTGCCTTCCATACGGATTTTAATGAGTCCTGTTCTCATCCTATGCATGAGGCTGTAGATCCTACACTGTACCGCAGTTGCACCCCTATAGGACATATGTATTGACATGGGAAACCACTGAAAAACCATGTCGATACGGGCGGTTACTCTATCAGCAACTTCCCGCTTATCGGTGCGCGTTGAAAAATTCGATTCACCAGGGAATCGAACTTATAACGTTCATAACAGTAGGTTCGCACTTACCCATTGAGTTATTGACCTCGGTAAGTCCTGAAATGTTTTGCATATTTTCTCCCGTTTGATAAGCTGGCAATAACTATGTGTTCAGTGAAGGAGCCTTACGGACGATTTGAAAAGTCTTTGTTATTGGTTCATTCGATTCAGTTGGTTTTGCGTTGTAGCATACGGGAAAATTTGTGCATACTACCGCTTCATTTTTATCCAAATAATGTGTAACACGATTTTCATGTGAATAATAACGAAGAATATCGACGCATGAAATTACGCTCTCTGACGCACCGATTGGGTCTACTAATTCGCCACGTGTGAGCAGTTGAGGTTATAGTAGTGAACCTCTGCTTCCACTGAGAGTCCTCTGTCGGAACACTGGGTTCTCCACTCCACTCCACTTTTTTTTTTTAAGCGGTCTAGGGAAACCTTGCATAGGTTCGGGCCGAGGTCTTTCAAGGCCAGATCTGAGATTCTTACTCAGTAAACCCCCTTTTTCTTCCTCTCGTCGCCTGATGCCCGCATCTTTGCGGAACTGCCGGCAGGCATTACCTCATGGGGGGGACATCAGCGGAACGGCCCGCTCTCCCTACATCTGTGAACAGAAACAGGAACAGAAATAGCAGACTAGTTCACCTACCTGCCACCTCTGCCTCCCTCCTGCGTAGCTCGTTCAGCCTGAGTTCCTTCCTGACTACCGCCGCGAAATTGCTGGTGGCGTCCCATGCCGACCTCGAGCCGAGCATAACATCCACCAGCGATTCGGGCGTGATCTGTGCACCGAGCGCCCTTTCCCATGGTTCTCGAATGTGGGTGGGTGGCGGTCGAACAGCGGGCAGGCGAAAAAAACGTGTTGGGCGTCTTCGATGGTCTTTGGAGACACCGGGCAATCTGGTGAGTCTTCGTGCCCGCATCTATGCAGGTACGCCCGAAAGCAGCCATGCCCTTACAGCAGCTGGGTTAAGTGAAAGTTCACCTCGCCGTGTCCTCCCTTACACCATGTGCTCACATTGGTGAAAAGGCGGTATGTCCACATGTGTCGAGGCTCTTCTGTCTCGCCGCACTGGCCACCTCTGCAGCCGTTCCGCTTCCTTCAGATGGTCCAGCTGGGCGCACCAGGGCTTGCTCCCAAGTCTGATAGCCAGGATTTTGATCGAGATCATCACCGCGATGACTCCTATTGCATCGTCGAAACTGTGGGGTAGGTGCAGGCAACCCTGCGCCCGCTCAGCCTGTGGCCCACTGTCATCTTACGCCGTGTATCCTGCGTTCTAATGGTCTCCCCCCCCCCCCCCCCTCTGACGGGTCCACCGATATTCGGCATTAGCCGGGACAGCGCCGCTCTGACCCCCGAAGCCTTAGCCGTGGCATGCACCACATGCTGCTTAAAATTGAGCCGGGCATCAATCATCACCCCGAGGAATCGCTTATACGGCTCCGAGGTGATGACGGAATCGCCTCTCATCTGGATGGTCTCCAAGGTTTTCCGGCCCGAGATCAACACCGCCTCCGTTTTATGCTCTGCCAGACGGAGTCCAACCGCTTCCATCCACCGATATATGGTCTCATACGCCCTTTCGAAGGCCAGACGTATGTCCTCTATCTCCTTCCCGACGATGACCAGTGCCACATCATCCGCGAAGGCTACCAGCCTAACCTCACGGGGGAGGACGAACCTCATAAGTCTGTCATACATAATATTCCACAGGAGAGGTCCCAGCGCGGGGCCCTGTGGAACCCCACCAGTAACCCTGTAGACCTTCCTGACCCTCCTGTGTATCATACGCCAGCACTCTGTGGGAGAAATAATCCCCCACGATTCTACGAACATAGTCCAGAACTCCAAAACTCTGGAGGCCAGCCATAATACAACTCCACCTAGGGGAGTTGAACGCATTGCGTATGTCCAGCGTCGCCACCAGACAATATTTCTTGGCTCCCCTGTTCCATCTAGCCCCCGAGAGCGCATTCCTGGCTGTCGATACGGCCAGGTCAATGGCCCCAAGGGTTGACTTCCTTGCATCGTACCTCCTTATGAGCAGCCTCTAGTGTGGCGTGGTTGGGTCTCCCGCGTGTACGCTGCGCCACTCTTCTAGTCGCGTTGCAACTTTTCCGTAGTGCTGCCATTTCCTGCGTCCACCAGTAGGCCGGTGGCCTTCGGCTGTTGGTGCGCCTTCTGGGCATTGTGGTGTCACAGGCACGCTCAACTCTGCGCGTAATGTCAGCGACCTTCTCTATTGCATCACCTGCTCTGAATGGTTCATTCTCCAGTGCTGCTACGAAGATGTTGGGGCCGTAGTCGCTCGTCCTCCCTCGTGAAACACGGGTCCTGACTGGTGCCGTTCTCCATGTCTAGTTACTCGTCACCTCCCAGATTAGCGCGCGGTGGTCGCTGGCAGTGTATGTATCGCTCGCGCCCCATGAGAAGTTCCCTCTTGCGAGCCTGCTACTCACGAAGGTGAGGTCCACGATTGAACTGGCCCTCCCTCTGGTGAATGTCGGTTCCTCTCCGGTGTTGAGTAGTACCAAATCCAGGAGCGCCATGGCTTCCAGTAGCGCCTGCCCCCTAGCTTTGGTCACTGTGCTACCCCAATCGACCGCCCAGGCGTTGATGTCCCCCGCGATGGCCACGGGGGATTGCTGCTTCACGTTTCTGGTAAGTTGATCGAGGAGAGCAGTAAATTCCTCAGTTGTAAGGCTCGGCGGGGCATAGCAGCTGTATAGGTGTATTCCACCCACCATGACCAGAACGAAACCCTGCTCCCTGCCCCCGCACGTCCAGATTGCAGCCCTATGAGTAGAGTCGCTACCCCAGCAGTCCAGATTAAACTACAGGAAAGGCTCCGACATGTACACCAGATCAATCCTCAGCTCCCGCACTGTTTGCCTTAGGAGATCGTGGGCGGCCTCACAGTGGCTCAGATTAATCTGGAGTACTCTCATCGCTTCTGTTGTGCTGTTTTCTGAGTCGCCGACCTCCGTGCTGGGCACTTGCTGCTGCCTGCTATGTGGGCGCCTTGGTGCATTCTGCGGCCTCGTGGGCAGGCTCAGCGCATTTGACGCAGAGCGTAGATCTATCAATCACGCTCTTAGATTGAGCTGCAAGGTGGCCGTAGTGCCAACAACTGAAACACTTGAGCGGTCTGTCAACTCTGACGATCAGGCAGTTGACCCAGCCGATCTTGATTCTCGAGTGCTCTCCCAGTACTTTTTTCATGTCTCCAGCGGTCCACTCCAGGGAACTGTTCCACGTTAGACGGGGCTGGCATTCAAATGGCCAAGGGTCCAGATAAGGGGCTACCTGGACAGCTTCATTGGGGACATTTGAACTTGGCGCGCTCCAGGAAACGTTACCGGCAGGGATATACTCGCGGTGGTGATGGCCGCACCGTGGACGATCTCCCACGCACTCCAGTCGCGTTAGTCGGGAGTGGGGAGCAGAGCCACTAGGGCACTCTCCACTCCACACGTCAGAGTTGCCTCGTCACTCTTACGGGCCACTCGGCCCCGGCCTTTGACAGCCCATGCTCTCGTTGACTAAGTGTGGCTGTGTATAGCCCACCCTACTGCTTAACCTATAGCTATCGATACCCAAGCACAGGTACGTGTATATTCTGAGCTCTTTAATTACAAACTAATTACCGATCGCTCGCTACCCTACCGACTATCTGCTATTGATCACCCTACCCTATCAACCTTTCTACGCTAACGGGCAGTGACCATCTCAAAAAAATTCCAACGCTCTCTCCATAACCTAGCATACTGAGCGACCCATTGCTTCCGTACACCGTCCATTTTCATCCATCCGCCACCTCGGCATTTCGCGGGCAGTCTCCAGATGTCCTCATTGCACCCCGGGGAGGTGATAGTAGCGATCTCTGGTCATGCACTCATCCATTAGTAACTCATCTGCAAATTATCGGTCTGCCCTAATTGTGTCGTTAACACCTAGGTGGTAACTTATTGGACCTTCTTGGAACTTATTGTCTGTCCTGTCGCGAGAAGGGGCAAACCTCACCGGTCGGTGCTCTCGTCCGTCTATGTTTTTGGCAATTTTTGTGGAGTTGCTAATCCCCACCTCCTCCGCTATGAATGGTCTTCCGTAATTGTACCTTGAATAACTAGGTGGCACTCTGGTTTGCTGCTTTACCCACACAAAAATGGCTGCCCCTCCTCCCGGTGATTATGCGGATGCTACTGGACCGGCAAAGGTAACGAATTCTCCGGACTTTCGGAACATTCCGGGGAAAACATGTTTCATATGATATAATGTATCTGTGCGCTTGATTCGATTCTCCTTTTCTCTTTTATTTTTGCCCGCATAGCTACGCGCATTGTTGTAAAGCTCGTCATCTAATTCAAATGTTGTCCTATTTATTGAGACAATCTTGCAATGTTTCTACAATATATAGTTTTCAGCGCCTAAATAGTAATGAACAATTAAGCTAATTCTCTTCAGCGAGATCTCAGGTTTTTGGTTTTTCCTGTAATTGCCGTTGGGAGAGTGTTGAGCAAAATAATTAGGTCAGGTTCCATCGGGGCTTTGACAAACTGTGTCTGTACCTGCATATACACTTCTTGGAAAAAAGGGGGGATTGAGCGCGGGAAATTTTCCATTCTTGGCTATTCACTAGTTCGGCATGAAGGCTATTCTCCACCATAAAAAATGAATGTTTTCTTGAAGAATTCAAATCAAAAATGCTATTACACATTGATTTGATTGTCCAATCCTCTGGACTAAATTTTTGAGCGAAGTAAGATGAGAAGAACAACTGTATGTTTATGAAGGTGTAAATTCCGAATAACTTCTTTCCCTTTTTTTGTGTACATATTTTGTTGTACAGATTTAACCATATCATTTGGATGTTTAAAAAAACAAATTTTAACGAACAACAATGATGTGTCATGCTTGGTGTTTCATCTGCAGTGGTCAATTTTTCAATTTTTCCACGTCGCACAACTGAGATATCGGAATGCCTTGCATTTTCGTTGTTAGCCGCAGGACTGCTTACAACAACCGTACACCTTATTGAAATATTAAGTGGCCATATAGGAGCCATGGGGAGAAATGCTCGCAGCAGCTCCTCGGATATGGCTGATGAATGAACAATAGAAAATTGCGTCCCAGTGATGTGTCTAAAAACTGCTAGAAAAGTTTTTCGTGTACATGATTTTAAGCTATCTATTTTTATAAAATATGTGAAGTTTTCAGACCGCATCCAGTGAGTGATACGATTGCATTCAATGTTATGCCTAACAAACCCATTGTCAGATAAATGAAAACAATAAGCTCATTAGGATGGCTTTAACCTTAACAATGTGTTAGGAAACGCCCACTAGTAAAAACGACGTCAGGTGAACTCCTAAACGACTGAACATTCAAAAAAATGATCAGAAATTGTCAATGCCGTCAACGAATGCAAAATATATATTAGATGTTAGTATATGACATACTGAAAATTTTTAATACGTTTATAATGTGATGGACGTACTTTTACTCGCATGATTGGCAGGCTTCAGCGGGCTTTGCGTCGAGCCACCAGCTTCGTACTGGTTGCCACTTCATCGCAATTGAATCGAAATATACTATTCACTCTCTTGATAACGTCTAGTTTTTGAAACTTATTTCATATACCAGTTGGCGAAAAAGTATATTATATAAATGTGTATTGAGTTTGCATATATGTTGGACATATTCAAAATATCGTGGGCTGTTAGCAACTTATACTTGGCGAACATTCAAAGGAAATGGAAGTAATGATATCAATTGCAAATGCTATTTTATATCAAAAACAGTGTCCACCAATCTATCTATACACTGAGAGAAATATTCAATAAAAATTACGTGTATTTTCCGTAATTCTGGAGCGAAATGTGGTGGTCGGAAATTTTACGGAACTGTCACGTAATTTTTATCTAAAGTCACGGAATTTTTCCGCGGTGTTCCGTAATTTTTATCGGAATTGTCAGTGAAAAATAACAATACTGTCACTTAAATTTGTCGAATCAACTCCGTAATCGGTAAGTGAACTGAAAGTTCCGTAATTTTTACTAAATATTTCTCTCCGTGTAGAGACCAGAAGATACTATGGAAATATTATTTCGTACAGCACCTAAAAGAATCTCAACTGAAATTACAATTTCAAATTTGTAAGTTACCCAATAAATAACGTAAATTCTTCTGTTATGAGGCACTATCGATTCCAAATTATCCCATAACTCACAGCCAATCTTCGGCCGCTGATTGGCCAATTAACGAGGCGTTACATGGTTTTCAAATTCTAAATCTAATATTGACAGCCATTAACATTAATTAGGCGCACCATAAATACTTCCCAATTGTATGTTTTTCATTTTGGTGGTTAATATTTCAGCGAGATTGTTAGAAGGAGATTTTATGCAAATTAGTTATATTCATTTTTCATTATATTTCGTACTGTATAGAGTTAAATATCTTTTCAGAGAGCGCAGCAATTGGAAACATTTTTTCATGAAAATTATAGTATTCCTCACAAAACAATGAACACAAATTATGTTTTGGGCATAAATTTTTTACTACGTAGGGATGACAGACCGAAGATTGTTAGTGGACCATTCGACGATTTAAAATATTATAATTTTATAGTCATTTCTATTCTAGTTGATGATTATCAACTTGTTTTTAGTTCGTACTTGGAACAAGTTCTACATCGTTGAAATTAAATTTTGAAAAGTTGGATTCAAAAGTTTTGATGAATTATTACCGATATTTTTTTATTTTTCATGTTTTCTATAAATTTTGATAAAATATGTATTTTCGTTCACTAAATATTTATTTTTAATAATTTATCTAATGAACATTATTAACTCTATTTTAGTTAATTAGGCAGTTAACCCTGGTTGGCTTTAGCTGAGATGAGCGTACGGGAACACTGTATATGTATTCCATATAATCCACTCCAGTCGCTCATGTCGGGACGTGTGCACCCACTTGCAGTACTTGTAAGGTGGATTTGTTGTAAGATTAACTTTAGAACGTCATTGACAGAGAATATCCACCTTCGCTAAGCCGTCCATTTGTCGCCTGAGTATGCCAGAGGCACCATTGTTTTCATTCTATTAATATCCAAAAGTTAACTGTTTACACAAGCGACTTTCTCGCAAACCATTCAACCATCTCAAGAACAGATCAAGTACGTAAGTAGATTCTAGCAAGTCAAATTACCGTCCCACGGTTGCGTCTAAACTGATGGTTTTGACTTGGCAGGGTGGATAGATTTCTGATAGTGACTCGACTCGAGTCTTAATCGGTCGAAATTATGGTTCAATTTGCTCCGCTTTCCATTCTTTGGTGGATCTGGCGGTTCTGCAATTTTAACAGAGTTTGCTTGTGTGAGTCAGATTAATCGCAGGGAATATGACTCTGTCTCAATAGCCAGGGTATTCTGCAGTATGGTGAAACAGTAATTGGTGATGTTTTATTTTTTACGTGCATGTGGAGAAAGTTGTATGCATTATTCATGGCATGCCATTGAAAAAAACGGTGAAATTATGGGAAATGTCGAACTCGTCGATTTTCGAATCTCACAGTTTTTGCGGTAAGAGTGCAAGTTATGTTCCACTTCTTTTTAATGGGAACCAAAAATTTCAGCCCTACAAATTTTGTTCATTTGAATGAGACGAGTTTAGCCACGTATGTGGATTTATCCATTTTGGGCGCAATGTATCCTAAAATTGCGACTTAATATTCATATTTTTGATTCAGTCATTCTTTACGTAACCCAGGAAACACCATGTGGAGCCTCACAACGAAAAGCTTATTATCAAATAATAAACAAGAGACTCCAGATCGGAAACATCAGAATCACCCAATGTACCTTACAAATAGACGCGTTATTCAATTGAGCCAATTTTCGGAGTGAAATCACATATCATCGTCTATTCAACAAGTAAAATAATTGATATTTTACTGGTTTTAGGAAAATGTCGAGGTGGATATGGATTTGGATAGTTGCCGGTCAATTGTATCGAGAACGATATCGTAACCGGTTACATCATCTGCTTCGAGCATTAGGCTTATCAGGAGAAATTATGGAAGAGGAAGACTTTTGCAACCAACACGGCGGTAAAAAACAGGTGAATTTTGGCAATCTTCCCACTCTTGCCATCTTAGCCATAGTTCACGTAAATCCGCAAATTTATCTAAGAGAAATTGAGCGAGACTTAGGCGTGTCGCCGAGTAAGGCTCATAGAATTTTGCAATCCAAGCCTTACTACCTATCTCATATCAAATATACTAAAGCACTGTCTGCGGAGTGTAGTGAGAATCGTATTTCTTTTTGCCACTGGGCCATATGGAAATCAACCAAAAGTAAGAATTTTTCTCCAATTTTTTTTAAACCTTTTATTCGATGATGAACCAACGTTTCAAAGCACTAGAGCAGGATCGAGTATTCTCTCCTCTAAGAACAAATCGTGCTCCCGACATATAGCGCGTAACAAAGGAAAGAGGTGAAATAATTGCATCGACCGATGGACCTTTACAACCTGTATCGTAAATACCCTTCCCTGCCATTGACATCAAATGAACTAGGGGTGGCGCTCCACGGAAGGAAGAACGGAGAAGTGAGTCAAAGTAGCAAATGGCAAATTTTCCTTGTTCTGACGTCTTTATTTATTTTGAAAACTATCGTTCCAAATGGTTGAAAAGTATCAATTATGGAACCAAATCGTCAACAAGGAAATCAAAGACAGCTGACAATTCAGGATGTTGAATTTGTATCTCAATTTAGATTTTTTGTCAATGGACTGCAGTTACTTTCTATTATTTCCACAGAATTCCCTACTGTTTATAGAGCTTGGCGGACTGATCTAAATTGAAAGTAAAATTGAGAGAGGGGAGAGATTTAACGAACGATGCTTAAGAATCTAAACGATTTTTCACCCAATCGTATATCGAAATATGTTTGTTAGAGTTCCATTAGCAGAGCCAACCATGTTCTGCGGCATCTACGATTATCTAATCGCGAAGTCGGTCCATTCGGACTTAGGCATGTGTCTACATCGAAGATGTATTTAACAAAAATCGACTAACAACTACAGGTCACTTGAAAACACCTAATCACAGGTACTGTTATCCATATCCCTCAAATCGTGCATAAAAATGTTTAATGTTCACTTGAGTTGTGTTCTGAAATGAATGGTGGGAATAGGAAGTTTTGTTTTATTATTGTACCCGTAAAAGAAAATCCACTGGCGTCTTTTTATTTCTCTTTTTTTGCAAGGGATGCGAAGCAGACTTGACTTCCACGTGGTGCATCCTGGGTAGCGCAAAAAAGTATGAATTATGCTATGTCTGAATTTCTGCCATGCAAAAGAATAACTTTTTTGAGGCGAATTTTTTTATTGCCGGCGAGAGTACTCGGCGAGAGTACTGGTTTTTTTTTGTGAGAAAATCAGATCGGATTACGTGGGACTTCGCACTGAGGTATGCAATGATTAGTTCGTAGGGCCCAGCAAATATTGGTGGAATAATCGAAATGGGCAAACAACTCACTATTTTCTTCTGAAAGATTCGATTTATTATAGCACATACTTGCGCATGAAAACGATACAAGATAAAAACCGCGGAACGTGTAGGATGTATTCATGATAAATGGATATTATTATGTTCTTAACCTTTGAATTTACAATTGTTAAACAAGTCTGAGAAGACGGAAGGTGCAATCAGTCAGATGAGTAGAATCAGAATTTTGAAATTTTCGTGGATGTGCAAAGGTTGCGAGGCTGCAGGGTTGCGATATTTGAGTGTCGGCTCGAGTTACCTAGTGATGGAGATGCTCCGTTGATAATGATCCTTGTGCTTCCTCGCTCTCTTTCATTGATTAAATTGTTTGTTGATTGAATTGCTATTGCCAGACTTTACGTCCTTTGATATTAATTAGTGTAGGTAAAGATTGAAACTATGGGATACGCGCTTTGCGGGGGCTTGAGACCTGTATTTGTGGCATCTGACTCCGAGGGTCAGTGTTAGTCGGGGTAAGACATTATCGTGAACTTTCTGATAACTTTGCGTCTTAACTTGTCCCTCGGAAGGCCCTTGCCCGATGCGGTCCTCAGACAGTCCGAAAAATGGCGGACGTTCTGGTGCACTGATTATTTTGGTGAACAAAGTGGCTCTTGAATTTTGATACAACAGTGAATATCATAAATTTTTAGCGTCAGTAGGTATCAGTATTGCAGGTTTGAATGCAAAAATTAGTGCCATTACAACCAACCTTCTATAGCGTTTCTCTGTACTAGATATTGATGCTAACGCTCAGTACCCTTCCCTTGACCTCGCAGGACGGGAATAATAGCTCATTCGTTGTCGAATTAGCTATTTTTAGCCAGTGTTCATCCGGCCACTTGTTCCTTCTATTGCCCTTGATTGATTTTCGGTGGCCTAATATTCAGTGCGTCTAACATCTAATGTAGAAGAATATTGTATGGGAACAGTATAGTACCCAACATGTATGGTATGGGTTATTTGCGTAGCGGAAAGCGTGGAAGATGAGCCAAGCGCAGGTCTTACAATTACACGGGTTAAGAAACACAATAATGCATGACTTTCGTATATTATAGTACAGTATAGTATAGTACCAAATGACAAAAACTGGTGTTTTTGTAAAAAAAAAACTGCGCCAAGTAAAAGTTTCACTCAATTGATTCTGTAAAAAACTCGTGTTTTGCCAAAATATGGCGTTCCTAGAAATTGAAAAAAACTCGAAAAATGTAAATGAGAACGCCAAGAAAAGTGATACGATTCGATTGAAAGGATTCAATAATGAAAATGAAAAAGTTAGTAGAGGCAGGACCAACTTAATTGGCGCGGTTTTTCCCAAGAACTAAAGTTAGAACCACAGATTATCTTCGGTCATTTTTAATTATTAATTAAATTTCATTGTAGCATTATCCTGTAAATAAAACCGCGCAAAGTAAGTTGGTCCACCCTCTACTGACTTTTTTATTTTCATTATTGAATCCTTCCACTCGAGTAGTATCACTTTTCTAGCCGTTTTCATTTACGTTTTCTGAGTTTTTTCAAATTTCTAAGACCGCCATATTTTTGCAAAACACAAGTTTTTTACCGAATCAATTAAGCGAAACTTTTACTTGGCTCAGTTTTTTTTTTACAAAAACAACAATTTTTGTTATTTGGTACTATACTATACTGTATTATAATATACGAAAATCGTGCATTATTGTGTTTCTTTTTACAGAAGTCTTTGTCATTTGGGGAGATTGCACGGATTTTCTCAATATAAGTAAAGAATTATTTTCACGTTTTCCAAATTTTTGTCACCCATATCACGTTTTCGATTCATTTGAGGTATATTATTTGCATGATTTTTTTACATAATGCACAATGTGTTTCAACAATTTGAAAAACTCCTTTCTACATTTATGCATGTATTAGACTGAATCAATATTTTTTTAATGTCGAAATCTCGAAATTCATACTCCCATTAACCTCCAAAATTGACTTCAGTCACATATGTAATTGCACACATAAATAGGTGCATATAATTTTCCAAGAAAATGCAAAGCTAATATTCGTTACCATAAAATAAATAATTTTAATTATGGAACTAAATAAAAAACATAAAATCCGAGCGAAGAAATAAATACTCTCCTCTGTTTCTCTGTTACATTTCCACGGTTCGAATACACCGATGGCAACAGCTGAACGCCAAATTTGGCCCAGGTTAGGTTGGATCGAACTGCTGCCAACTTAGTGACTTCAATGTAACCGAAAGATAATAGAAATCGCGAAAATATTGAATGACATGAGCCCGTTGCCATGGGCGTATTTTTGCCAATATTAATCGAAAAGAGGGAAAAGATATATCAATGGAACGTTTGATGGCGATTTATATAATGTAACTGTACACAGATTTCATGTAACTTGTGGCGTTTGTAAAGATAAATGGGTGGTGCCAGATGGTATGACCCTAGTGGTTCTTTTCCCAACCCTTTCCAACTACCTACGCGGTACCCCAACCTAATTTCCTACCCGCGCTTTTATCTAGCTACCTTATAAGTAACTTCCACAGGCACTGGGTTCGTTTTCCGACGATGAAAAATTTTTCACCATCGGGACTCGAACCTGCGCTACCAGGATGCTGTGGTCATAGGGCCAGCACGCTGACGACTAGCCCAAAGACGCCCTTTGTGGCGTTTGTATTTTATGCGTTGAATACGATTGGGCGGGAGTGGAACGGGTACTTGTGTCGTGTATAGATACACCGTAGCTCTCGGCCTTATTTGTTGGATAGAGACGAGACTTTTACTTGGCCGATACGCTACCGCCTATCTCGATAGTATATATCTGCATATTATATTATATCTATATTTCAACGCCTAGCGCATTTTCCTTGTCTAATACACCCCAATATTATTCATCAAGAATTCATGAAAGGCAACATTTATTACTTTGTGATAAGGTAGATCCTCAACCTCGCTATATATTTCCAGTACTTTTACTTGTTTTTGTTCAATGTCCTTTTCCCATGTAAATCAAAATTTGAGAAAGGCAGCTGGGAGATTCTTGTTACTCGCGAGTGTGGGAAATGCAAATTTATTTCTCCTTCCGGCGCAATTATTATTATTATGTTTCACAACACCCTCTGTCATGATAGAATCCACGACATTGAGCCTTATCGGGATGAGCTTAAAATAATTTTCGGGAGAGTGGAGAAGCCCTGATGATCCCGTTCATGAGAGTCCGTCTTATTGAATGGACTCAGGAGATGGTTCCGCCCCAGAGACTCAATGTTCTCAGCTGCTAAACATATTGAGCTCGGGGCATCCTGCCTCGAGGAACGACTTAGCGAGAAGAACTCTCCAACACTCAATCAGCCCATGACCGAGGAGATTCAAGGATGCATATTCCACCTACATATAAGCACGACACCGTCATAATTTTCACGACTTTTCTATATTATTGTTTCGATGTTATTGTTCCGGTCCAGAACGAGAGATTCATCTCTACGAATTTCTAGTTTTAAAATTAATCGAATTTCTGTCAAAAATTTCTGTCAAATCTGCCGAAAATTATTTTGAAGTTTACTTGGAATTTATAGTCGGAATCACTGTCAAATTTAGAGTTACGTGATTAATTCCGCGAATTATCACCATTATAGTTGGTGTGAATTATTATGTACAAATGAATGTTAGGCGAACTCATTACATAATTCATTATATTGTTGACGGTCGTCAACCGAGTTAAATATTTTCGTAATTTCTCTTTTGTGATTAAGCCCTTTTACAAGGCAAGAAAAAATGTGAATAAGGAAAATTTATTTACCCTTCCGGCGCTAACAAATTTATTTTTATTGTCCCTGAATGCCGTTCGTCGGGGTAAAATCTCTGACATCGAGACGCGTTGAGAGAGGGTTCTCACGACTTCCGCGAAAACTGGAGGAGCCTAAATGACCCCGATGACAATAATCAGAGGGAGGATCGAGCGACAACGTCCATCTACAGGCCTAGGTTAAATCAACCGACGCAAAAGGTATCCTCAACTAAGGATCCAACGTCTCTAGCTGCTGAAAATACGTGGCGCAGGTCGTCCTGCACTCTCCGCAAATCGGCTGACGTCACGGGAAGTCGAAAGGAAATTATTCGACCCGAAGCTCGCTCCGAGAACGCCGAAACTTCCACGACTTTTCCACCTAGCTGACTCGTCATCATGATCCACCGCGAGAGATCTATCTCGGCGAATTTTTATTTTTACATAATTAAACTGATTCATGTTTCAACCGCCGCAAAATCATGTAAAGTTCCGGTCAAGTTATTTTGGATTTTTTTTTTGAAATTACCGACAAGAACATTGTAAAATTTGTAGAAATTAATTTTGAGTTTGTTTTCGATTTATATTCGGAATTTCCGAGAAATTTAGAAACGCTTGGTATTATTTCGATTTCGATGAAAATGTGTGAAATAAGGGGAAATCCTGAGAAATTTCCCCCCTTTCTTTTGAGGCTCAAGCATTGTGAAGTGTACCGGCTCAGGCTTGAGCAGAGTTGCCTTCCGGTCGGCGTAGAGTCAAGTTGAGTTTTTGAGGAGAGAACACGATTCTCATTATTTGAGTTTATTTCGAGTATTTTTGGCGTCCTGGTTGCTGTCCTACCTGGAAGAAGATGCAGAGGAGCGACTGAACAGGTGAGCAGGGCCGAATTATTTGAGCTTTGAGGAATTATAGAGTTTTTTTTTAGAAGCCCATTGTTGGCCATGTGATGGCGTCCCTTATAATCCGACCGTTCCCTCTGAGATTCGAAATCAAGTTTAGATGTGATCTTTCTATTAAGATTATTGTTATTTTATTGTTCGGGATATTGTAGTTGTGTCCGAATATTCAATAATTTGGTATTGCTTATCGGAAAAATCGTTCGAGTTACGTTTCTTCGCCGTGTAAATTTCTTTTGTCGTAACGTCACTTTCTGTTCAATTTTCTTTGTTGTGTGAAATATAATATTTTTCTTTTTGAGATGAGTTGAGGTAGAGGAGAATCCCCGAGAGGGGACATCGTCCCCCTTCCCTTTGTAACAAGAAGGGTCTACCCATAAATGAGCAGCCAGCCATTTTGAGTCTTTGAATTTACTGATTTTTGTATTGAGTTGAGAGGAGTCAGTGCCTCTCGGAAAAATTCACAGTGACTGGCGCCCAGGCAAAATTTTGGGAGTTGCCATTACATTTCAAATTGAAGAAATCAGTTGAAGTCTATTGCCCTGAGGTATCGGCGTACGTCACAATATAATAGTATGAGTCCATTTTTCGCCAAATTGGCGAAATTTTAGGGCTCAAGCTAACATTATGAAGCGTGTAGTGGATGAGCTGTCATCGAGAGAGTTTCGTGACTCTCGTGGAAATAAGGAAATATCCAGGTATCTAGTCGTGGAAATACGGCAATATCCCGGTAGTAAGGCTGATTTGTCGTCAGGACCATCTACGAGTTGTTTCCGCAGCCGTGAGCTTGAGCACTGCCTCGATTTAATGCGAGTGAAATCGTGAGCTCCTCAGGGGTGCATAGCTACCCGCGGATGGTGCGGGTGAGATGTGTAACGGGATTTTCGGAAATCCCGCACATTAAACTAAACTTTGGGTTACGTTCTCTAAAAAATCCTGCCACCTCGACCCTCTCCCGGGAATTCCTCGAATCGTCGAAGGGTGTGGGGACTGGGGCCCGAGTGCTTAGGGTGTTAGGAGGCCTGAAGACAGGCAACAGCACAGGGCGGACACGTGGAAACATTCCCAGCTCCCCTATGAGACTTGCTGGCACATAGCATAGGACTCATACCGGCGTATGAGCGCTCCATGTTAGATGGGGTAGGCATTCGGACGGCTGATCCTTCGAAGGGGTTGTTCGAAGGGGTCAGTGGCGACGTTCGAATTCGGCGCGCTCCAGGAGAAGCTAGTGTCAGGGATATCCTCCCTGCGACGAGGGCAGCACGTCCCGGCACACGGCAGTTCACCCAGCCGTAGTCGAGAGTGGGGAGGCATCGGCACTACTGCCGACACTGCCCACTCACTCGGCAGAGCCGCTTCGGCTGGCTCCCAGTGCGGACCACTGGCAGCTCTCTCTCGAGCCCTTAGCTGGCTCCCAATGCCCTGCATTGGTCTTCTACGCTCTCTAGGTGAGGGTTATCCTCTCCCCGGGAGCACTCTCTGAGTGAGGGCAATACCCTCCTCGGGTGGTGTTCTCTAGGTGAGAGTCATGTCCTCCCTGGTGATGTTCTCCGGGTGAGAGTCATCCTCTCCCCAGTTCCGCTCTCTATATCTGGGGCTACCCTAGTGGTCCCGCCACGCTCTCGCTAGCGTGCAATTGGGTTACTCCCCACGCTCTCGGCCTACCGGCACTACGCTATCTGACATCGCGCTCTCGGCGAGGTAGTCCTAAAGGTCGCCCTCCGCACCTCGGATTCCCGCAAGTAGACTCTCGGTATCCCGAACCGCTGTCTGTTCTCTTTCGGTTACGGTTACTAGATCGCGTATCGGTGAACCCCGGCCCTCTCTCCACGACCTAGCATCCTGAGCAACCCAAGCCTTCCCGCTTCCGTTCCATTCGTCATCGGCTTCTAGCTTCCCGCGGGTAGTGTTACGGTAATGAGGTTATCGTCTTAATTCTGGGAGTACGGACTCCCCGGTTTTGGATTTATGGATTTACGGATTTTGTGTTGTCGCGAGGACGAGTTGCAACCCCCCTCGTCCTGTCCTTTCGTGCTCTTGTTTTCGGATATTTCGGGATATTTGGTTTTATGAGGTTGGATGACCTCGGGCAAGGTAGGGCACCCCCCCTCGCCTTGGTTCGTTCGGTTTTCGTTAACTTTTGGTCCACAAAAAGCTAGCTGGCGCCCGCAGTAATTCGGTTGAAATTTAGGATGCGAGCACGGGAACGGGCGAAGGTAATAACTATCGCCGATCTTCGGGACGAGATCGGGAAAAGTGTTACAGATGATACTTCACTGACTTTACCGCTGCTTCCCATATTCCTCCTGAGTGTGGTGCACCAGGACAATTGAATAACGATTGAGTAACGTTGCAGTCGCTGAACAAGAAGCAAGCTATCCCGCGCCGACTGGTAAAGCATCGATCCATTGCGATAAATCCTTCTGTGGAGTAGTGTGATACGATCTTGGAGCTATGGAGGTAAGCAGTATGTGGCCGAGATTGAGGAATTTCCGACGCTTCCTCTTTTTTTTCCAGAACGTGGATGTGCACGTGGCGGTATATCTCTCTTCTCCTTAGATGTTATCGCATTGATTGATGGTTGACAGCTCTGGCTTCGCAATGTCGGGCCCAAGGATTGTCGCAGATGAGAGGGTGGACTGAACAAGAGGGCTGGGGACCCAAAAATTGTAGTTGAGTGAGAAAGTGGTCGGAAAAGAGGATGGTGCCACACAATTTATATGGTTACAAGAATTATTTATTTCGAAATTATTTTCTCCTCAATGAAATCGCTGGATGATCCTCGAGGGTTATATGGAGAATTATCCTGGTCCCCTTCCTACCTCATCCAAAATCCTATCCAACGTCTGCTATGACGTCACAAATAGAATGTGGAACGCTATATAAACTTCCCTTCTATGATGTAAAAATGTTTGCCGTATGAAGAACGGCGGTGCTCCATATAGGCAAGAAAAGTGAATTGAAGAAATGGCTAGGAGCCGGATAGCTCAGTTGGGAGAGCACCCGATGCATAATCGGAAGATCCCGGGTTCAAGTCCCGGTCTGGACTATCCATTTTTTCAGTAATTTTTCTCGCAAAAATTATATGGAGAATTATCCTGGTCCCCTTTTTACCTCATCCAAAATGCTATCCAACGACTCCTATGACGTCACAAATAGAATGTGGAACGCTATATAAACTTCCCTTCTATGATGTAAAAATGTTTGCCGTATGAAGGACGGCGGTGCTCCATATAGGCAAGAAAAATGAATTGAAGAAATGGCTAGGAGCCGGATAGCTCAGTTGGGAGAGCACCCGATGCATAATCGGAAGGTCCCGGGTTCAAGTCCCGGTCTGGACTATCCATTTTTTCAGTAACCCAGCAAGCTAAGCGATACAAACAAGTCCTAATCACTCTGTAGTAGCACTCCCTCCAACCAGAGGGTGAGCACTAATGCAGTCCAGAATCATACTGTGCAAGTACTGTGCAAGAAGGGACCGAAGAAAGACAGTCCTTTGCATCTGGCCAGCCAGTATTAAGGCATTGCGCCTGCAGGCGGGAATCAATTCGAACGCAGATATAAAAGACTGTCTCATGCCCTCAAGAGAGCCAATGGGGAGGACGGTCAGCCTGACCCTACACTCGCGGTTCAGCTAACGTAGCTCAAATAGGAGCGGTTGGTATTTGAGTCGGTTGTCGTCTTCCTTCGCACATATATTGCTCTCGGCTGGTGCCGAGAACTCAAACACGTGGATGACTTTGTCTCCAAAGTCGAAGAGGACGATATCAAGTTTCATCGCAGTGATGCTCCTGATAGTCGCAAACGAGAAGTTTTAGTAAATGTTACACCTCTCATTCACAACAATAGACTCAATATCCCCTGAAGCATAAGGCAGAATTAGCGTCCGGTTTATCCCATAAGAACACCGCAGATGGTAATCTTCGCCAATGAATAACTAGCCGGTTCACCACCTCGGCAATGATGAAACTTCAACCTGAAAGTTTCAGCTGCGGTCTCCACCGCCATGTAGAGAAAGGCCTGAATCCAATGAAGCTCACCATCGTGCACAAACACCCAGAGGGATCCCAGCAGTTCATCACTTCATACACCAAGCTGAGGACCAAGCGCTCATAGAGAGATTCGAGTCTGCGGCCACCACTGTCATGCGGAAAGTATGCAGGAAGTCCTGTACGACTGCTTTAGCTCATCCCTCCTCCATTTGAGCACGCCAAAGGAGTGAAGAAGGACTGAAACAGACTGAAACTGAACATGTTTGTCGCGGCCATGTTTTTCTTTCCGGAGAGCTCGGACTTCTAAACTCTCCGAGGCCGACGACGATAGTAATGACGGAGAGTCTTTTTGACCGCCTCAGCGCCCACTACGGATTGCTGATTCAAGCCAAGATATCTATACGATTACTTTGCACCAAGATGTCTAATGACGATTCCATCCACCACCTCTACCTCTCCCATCCTGTCCCCAACCTTCTTCCTCTTTATGTGGAAGACTCCGTATTTGTCCAATCCAAAGCTCATCCCGATGACACGTGAGTACACTGCAACAACATCAAACGGGAGCTTGAGTTGCCGCTCTCTAGAAGTTATTATCCATATATTCTATATAGATAACCAGAAGTTATTTTCATCTGGAGAGCGGCAACTCAAGCTCCAGCTTGATGTTGCAGTGTACTCACGTGTCCTCGGGATGAGCTTTTTTTTATATTCTATATCGATAAGCCTCCGATCGCTAGGTCTTTCGGCTTGGTAGCCACCAACACAGCACAAGGCGAGAGGCAGGGGGATCAGTGAGATGCAAAACAAAAGAGAACTTCAGGTACAGCCCTGAAAAACTCCTTTCCTGAATTGCACCAACCCTAAAGTAAGCCGATCCACACCAGATGTCATGGCGAAGCGTGTCCTCTCAAATGGTGCAGAATCTCTGATGCATCTCACGATAGTTTTTTAGTTTTAACGGTATTGATGGCATGAAATATACAAAATAGACTTCTCACAGTAATGTCGCGGATCCCGCGGTTTTTTTCCGCGGATCTCGCGGTTTTTTCTTCTTGATGATTCTCATAATCTTGTAATTATGCAACGGTTTTGGGGAACAGCTGCCAACAGGCGGAGTATGACTCATGCTCCTCGTGCGCAAGAGTGTACTCCCCCCTGGCCCCCAGGCTAAGATCTGGAAACGGCACGAGGCCACTC